>NC_084756.1:14182401-14212401 GCF_033978785.1 Entelurus aequoreus
TTAATTTATAGGTTTTTAACGTACACTAAAAGTGGTAAATCATTTCCCCTCATGATAATATTACTGGCTTGCCCATGCATTTAATTCATATATATGTTTTTAACGTACACTAAAAGTGGTAAATCATTTCCCCTCATGATAATATTACTGGCTTGCCCATGCATTTAATTCATATATATGTTTTTAACGTACACTAAAAGTGGTAAATCATTTCCCCTCATGATAATATTACTCGCTTGCCCATGCATTTAATTCATATTTTTTTTTTACGTACACTAAAAATAAATCTGTAGTTTTGTTACCGTAAAATGTACAGTGTATTACTGTAAATAGTACCATTGTTTTTTATGGTAAAAAAACCTCTCCCAAATTTGACAGTAAAATATACAGTTGTTGTTTTTACCGTGCATTACTGTAAATGTAACAACAGTACCATTCTGCCGTCTAATATGCTAGTTGTTTATTTTACTGTAAAATTTGTCATTTTTGCAGCGTTCAATTTGATGCATGACTTGCTTTTGAAATTGAAATGACTTATTTTATTTGAAATGTGTAATAATTGACTGTTTGCTGCATTGTTCGATCATTTGAAAGTTGACAAGTTATGCGATTGCCTTTGTTGTTTCTGTGAAAATGTGAAGTAAGTACAGTAGTAGTCATTTCCTTTCAGGCCCAGCAGGATCCATGTCACAGAAGACACAAACATTGGATAAAACCCAAATCAAAGAAATAGAAGCAGAAATAAAATAATATTCAATGTCCAGCATGCAGGCGTACTTACCAATGCTTCCACAGAGCGGATGGAAATGTGACAGAACCGCGAGTCGGGTTGGTCAGACCATTAATTGTCCGACTACACATGAAACTGTACATGAGATGAGCTCACAGCAGGTGGGGACCCCGACCCGACACTGACAAACATTTGGCTTGCACTGCAGCGCCTCGAAGCTCTTAGAAGTCATTGTGAGCTTCTTAACACTGGCTTCTCTAAAGTCTCATGCTGTCATTGTGAGCTTCTTAACACTGGCTTCTCTAAAGTCTCATGCTTTAAAACGTGTGATGCTCACAGAAACTGAGACTTTCCACTTCTGTAAATATATTTGTCATCAGACGGGTCATAATAAGTCCCAGGTAGTTCATCAGACAGTTGATAATAAGTCCCAGGTAGTTCATCAGACAGGTAGTTCATTCCACTGCACACACTTTAAGTGCACAACCAGATTGAGAGAAGTCAGGAAAGGCTTCTCTACTTCAACACACGTATCATTGACATCTTGTCTAAATGAAACAGGAAGTGTTGGAACTACTTTTACAAGTACGTAATGCGTAGGCAAGAAAAAGAGTCACTATTATACAAAAAAAAGTTTTAATATTTTAAAGTAGAGTATGTGTTTCCACCATCCTGTATTCTGTGCTGCACTTCAACAACAACAAAAAGGCAATTACCTTTTCTACCAGCTCAGTGTCGCCACCTAGCTGTGTGGAGGGCAGCGGGTGTCAGTCAGACAAGACAAAGGGCATACAAAGCCAGAGTGCAGCAGTCCAACATAGTTCATGTGCGACCTCCAAATAGGTCAGAGGTGTCACAAGTCATCCCGTCAAGTCCTGCTTACTGACGTCTTGCACAGTGCAAGAAGACGTTGGCTTTAAAGACAGCCCGCCTTCGTGTTTGGAGGTAAGTTGGTCAAATCTGACATCTTCAGCTTCAGACTGAATGTCAAAAGATTGTTGGTGAGTTTGAAGACTAGAAGAAAACATGAATTCATGAACAAATAACTCATGTTCCCTCTGGAAGAAAACATGAATTCATGAACAAATAACTCATGTTCCCTCTGGAAGAAAACATGAATTCATGAACAAATAACTAATGTTCCCTCCGGAAGAAAACATGAATTCATGAACAAATAACTAATGTTCCCTCTGGAAGAAAACATGAATTCATGAACAAATAACTAATGTTCCCTCTGGAAGAAAACATGAATTCATGAAAAAATAACTAATGTTCCCTCTGGAAGAAAACATGAATTCATGAACATTAGGAAAACATGAATTCATGAACAAATAACTCATGTTCCCTCTGGAAGAAAACATGAATTCATGAACAAATAACTAATGTTCCCTCTGGAAGAAAACATGAATTCATGAACAAATAACTCATGTTCCCTCTGGAACAAAACATGAATTCATGAACAAATAACTAATGTTCCCTCTGGAAGAAAACATGAATTCATGAACAAATAACTAATGTTCCCTATAGAAGAAAACATGAATTCATGAACAAATAACTAATGTTCCCTCTGGAAGAAAACATGAATTCATGAACAAATAACTAATGTTCCCTCTGGAAGAAAACATGAATTCATGAACAAATAACTAATGTTCCCTCCGGAAGAAAACATGAATTCATGAACAAATAACTAATGTTCCCTCTGGAAGAAAACATGAATTCATGAACAAATAACTAATGTTCCCTCTGGAAGAAAACATGAATTCATGAAAAAATAACTAATGTTCCCTCTGGAAGAAAACATGAATTCATGAACATTAGGAAAACATGAATTCATGAACAAATAACTCATGTTCCCTCTGGAAGAAAACATGAATTCATGAACAAATAACTAATGTTCCCTCTGGAAGAAAACATGAATTCATGAACAAATAACTCATGTTCCCTCTGGAACAAAACATGAATTCATGAACAAATAACTAATGTTCCCTCTGGAAGAAAACATGAATTCATGAACAAATAACTAATGTTCCCTATAGAAGAAAACATGAATTCATGAACAAATAACTAATGTTCCCTCTGGAAGAAAACATGAATTCATGAACAAATAACTAATGTTCCCTCTGGAAGAAAACATGAATTCATGAACAAATAACTAATGTTCCCTCCGGAAGAAAACATGAATTCATGAACAAATAACTAATGTTCCCTCTGGAAGAAAACATGAATTCATGAACAAATAACTAATGTTCCCTCTGGAAGAAAACATGAATTCATGAAAAAATAACTAATGTTCCCTCTGGAAGAAAACATGAATTCATGAACATTAGGAAAACATGAATTCATGAACAAATAACTCATGTTCCCTCTGGAAGAAAACATGAATTCATGAACAAATAACTAATGTTCCCTCTGGAAGAAAACATGAATTCATGAACAAATAACTCATGTTCCCTCTGGAACAAAACATGAATTCATGAACAAATAACTAATGTTCCCTCTGGAAGAAAACATGAATTCATGAACAAATAACTAATGTTCCCTATAGAAGAAAACATGAATTCATGAACAAATAACTAATGTTCCCTCTGGAAGAAAACATGAATTCATGAAGAAATAACTAATGTTCCCTCTGGAAGAAAACATGAATTCATGAACAAATAACTAATGTTCCCTCTGGAAGAAAACATGAATTCATGAACAAATAACTAATGTTCCCTCTGGAAGAAAACATGAATTCATGAACAAATAACTAATGTTCCCTCTGGAAGAAAACATGAATTCATGAACAAATAACTAATGTTCCCTATAGAAAAAAACATGAATTCATGAACAAATAACTAATGTTCCCTCTGGAAGAAAACATGAATTCATGAACAAATAACTAATGTTCCCTCTGGAAGAAAACATGAATTCATGAACAAATAACTCATGTTCCCTCTGGAAGAAAACATGAATTCATGAACATTAGGAAAACATGAATTCATGAACAAATAACTAATGTTCCCTCTGGAAGAAAACATGAATTCATGAACAAATAACTAATGTTCCCTCTGGAAGAAAACATGAATTCATGAAGAAATAACTAATGTTCCCTCTGGAAGAAAACATGAATTCATGAACAAATAACTAATGTTCCCTCTGGAAGAAAACATGAATTCATGAACAAATAACTAATGTTCCCTCTGAAAGAAAACATGAATTCATGAACAAATAACTAATGTTCCCTCTGGAAGAAAACATGAATTCAGGAACAAATAACTCATGTTCCCTCTGGAAGAAAACATGAATTCATGAACATTAGGAAAACATGAATTCATGAACAAATAACTAATGTTCCCTCTGGAAGAAAACATGAATTCATGAACAAATAACTAATGTTCCCTCTGGAAGAAAACATGAATTCATTAACAAATAACTAATGTTCCCTCTGGAAGAAAACATGAATTCATGAACAAATAACTAATGTTCCCTCTGGAAGAAAACATGAATTCATGAACAAATAACTAATGTTCCCTCTGGAAGAAAACATGAATTCATGAACAAATAACTAATGTTCCCTCTGGAAGAAAACATGAATTCATGAACAAATAACTAATGTTCCCTCTGGAAGAAAACATGAATTCATGAACAAATAACTCATGTTCCCTCTGCAAGAAAACATGAATTCATGAACAAATAACTAATGTTCCCTCTGGAAGAAAACATGAATTCATGAACAAATAACTAATGTTCCCTCTGGAAGAAAACATGAATTCATGAACAAATAACTACTGTTCCCTCTGGAAGAAAACATGAATTCATGAACAAATAACTAATGTTCCTTCCGGAAGAAAACATGCATTCATGAACACATAACTAATGTTCCCTCCGGAAGAAAACATGAATTCATGAACAAATAACTAATGTTCCCTCTGGAAGAAAACATGAATTCATGAACAAATAACTAATGTTCCCTCTGGAAGAAAACATGAATTCATGAACAAATAACTAATGTTCCCTCTGGAAGAAAACATGAATTCATGAACCAATAACTAATGTTCCCTCTGGAAGAAAACATGAATTCATGAACAAATAACTAATGTTCCCTCTGGAAGAAAACATGAATTCATGAACAAATAACTAATGTTCCCTCTGGAAGAAAACATGAATATATGAACAAATAGCTAATGTTCCTTCTGGAAGAAAACATGAATTCATGAACAAATAACTAATGTTTCCTCTGGAAGAAAACATGAATTCATGAACAAATAACTAATGTTCCCTCTGGAAAAAAACATGAATTCATGAACAAATAACTAATGTTCCCTCTGGAAGAAAACATGAATTCATGAACAAATAACTAATGTTCCCTCTGGAAGAAAACATGAATTCATGAACATTAGGAAAACATGAATTCATGAACAAATAACTAATGTTCCCTCTGGAAGAAAACATGAATTCATGACAGGATTGTGTTTTCTCTGCTGGAGGAAAAGGAATCAAGCTGCGAGAACATTTTCAGTGACCTTCTAGAGTCCTTTAGCTCAGTGGTGCCCAACCACCGGTCCGGGGACCAGTACCGGTCTGTCACACATTTGAGAAACAATAATTAATTTATAAAGGTCTGCATTTTCTCCCACTTAACTTTGTCCTGTCCCACCAGACCAGAGGTGTCAAACTTGTTTCCATTGAGGGCCACACCCACACCGCAGTCATGGCTGCCATTAGATGGTCGCTGGTAACAGTAAATAATTAACACATTTGCCTGTAAATTTAAATATAATTTTTTTTATTTTACGTAAAGAGTAAAAAAAAATTGCAGATTTTATCACTGTTTTTTACAGAAAAAGAATGTCAGCTTAGTTGCCAGTAAAATATTGTACTGTAAAAATGTATGGTGTTTTTTTTATTTATTATTATTTTTACAACATATTACTGTACATAGAAATAAAGTACCACTGTTTCATTTTATTTTGGCAACTCAGATGACAGTTTTTTACCATAATAAAATGTGGTACCATAAAATCTTCAACCGTGGATTTTACAGTAAAAAAAAAATTAAATACAGAGAGCTCAGTCACCAGAATTTTACTGTAAAAAAACAAAAAACATTGGTCTTTTTTTTTCCAACTTACAGTAATTTGCTGTAAAAAAATGTTTACAGTCAAATCTATTGGTCATTTTTATAGTGTATGATTTGATGGATAACTTGCTTAGAAATCATAAGTCAAGCAGATATTGAAGTATTTATTTGGATTTTAGATTTAGATTTATTGGTCCCCGTTGGGGAAATTACTTTTCACTGCCGTACATTTAAACAATAGACATTACACATCACAAAACAAAAATAACAAAAAGACATCATACATGACCAACACATTTACAGGCTTGTCCGACAGTTAAGGGCGGCTATAGCTGCGACAGGTCGGCCGGGCCTGCTGTTAAGGGCGGCCATAGCTGCAGGGATCAGCCTTTTCCTGAGGCGGGCCCTCCGGAATTTGATGCTTCATTTTGACCAACAATAATATAATATTTCTTGCAATATTGGACACTATTTTTTTTTCCCCTGTCAAACTACAAAAAAAAACCTAATACCTTTTTAGTAAAAAAATTAGAAAGTAGAGAGAAAAAAAAAAAAAAAGGTATTTTATTGACACATATTATTTCCAGGCTTTTGTGGGCCATATAAAATGAGGTGGAGGGCCAGATGTGACCCGCGGGCCTTGAGTTTGACACATGTGCACTCCACACACCAATGAGTTTGTTTATAGACGTACAATACAACTCCTCATGGCCATTTGTTATAACTTGGTGACATGATACAATGCACATTAATCAACATATCAAATATAAAAGTGACAGATTGTAGCCAAAGGCTGATTTCCATCTGCATGTCATTGCAAAGAAAAACTAATTCAGTGACTTGTATTTGTCATGCTCTTATTCTTGCTGTGTTTATCTGGCACAAGTGGAAAGTCGGTCCCTGAAAATAATGCCCACATTAACCCGCTCTGTGGTGCAAAAAAGGTTGGGGGCTTTATTTATTTGATGTCACTTGTTAAAGAAGACATCACCTGCTTTTTAATTTGGTGTCACTTGTTAAAGAAGACACCACCTGGTTGGGAACATCTCAGCCTTCCAGCATCTGCTGTTGAAAAGTAAGATTCTTTATGTTTGCCAGCAATCAACAAGACAACATCGTATGAGAATCCTGCATTCATATAATAAAGTACCATCACGTTCCTTTTGTAATCTTCAGTTTGCAATGTTTTGCTGCAACTTTTTAAGGGTGCTTTAATAAGTTGATATAGCACGCCCCCTAGCGGCACTAAGTGGACACTGCACTGTTTATTCAAACTACTTCCTCCTTACCACGACGGATAAATATCATATTGGTGACAAATCAGTAAAACTATGAGATTAAAACAAAATGATTGAAATTTGTATCACAGAAGAGAAAATAAATGCGTCTTTTTAGGTCCATTTTTGAAGTTTGATTTGTCAAAGGTCGTCATTGCTGCTCATTGTGTAGCAAGGTTGCCATCTAGTGGTGGAGTTGATCAACTACAACACATGCAGCACATTCATGCATGCTTTTATACTTTACTAAAAGCATTATACATTTTATAATAATACTTTGTCGAGAAAGTCAAGTATGTTTTTATGCTGATATGTTTTTTTAAAGAAACTCCACATCTGAAATTGCAGGTATTTTTTTACTTTTTTTTTTACCACAAAGATTATTAATAATATTCAAAATCATAATCATCGTCATGATAATTGTAATAATTACAACGTAATAATATGAAAACAAAAAATAACTATTATTAATGATTATAATAATGATGATTATAATATTGAGGCCACTAATAATAATGATAGTAATAGTAATAATAATGGGACTATTAAACAATAATCCTTTTTTTTACAATATGCAAAGGGCCGAAAAACATTTTTGTAAATATTTTTGCATACATATTTTCATACTTCAAATTTGAAATCACACACCTTTTTACTAGAAAGATAATTATTAATTTTAAAATAAAATAATACTAAAAACAACAACAAAAACCCATAGTATTAGTGATAATGATTATAACTATAATAATCATAATAATTGGAACAAAAAATATACAACAAAAAAAAACAACCTATATTTTTATTATAATAATAAAAACGATAATAATAATAATAATAATAATAATAATCATCATAGCTTTTTTTTTTTTTCAATACGTCTATGGCCAAAAAGTTTTGCATATGTTTGTGCATGTTTGTTATAATGCAACTTCCAATAATAATAAAAATAACAATAATCATCCATCCATTCATTTTCTACCGCTTGTCCCTGCCGGGGTCACGGCTTAGAGTTAAAAATAACACGAACAACTGCAATAAAAATAGTAATAATTATAATAATAATAATAGTTAAAAAAATTATGTTAGGAACAACAAAAATAACAATAATAATTATAGTAGGAGGGTCTACTGCTTCTATCATATAACAAACATTTTTAACTCAAGTTTTATTATAGGTGACAAAACAAATAAGTGCTAATGTACGAAATATGTCATTATTATTTTTACAATATGCCAAAGGCCAGAAACAAACCAAAAATCGACACCCTTGGAGTAAATAAACCCTTAGAAGGCGCTCCTGTTATTTGGATGATCTTTGATGAGTGCTTGTGTTGTCATTCATTCAGGACATATTTGCTCATATTATTTTGCTGTCATAAACACAATATAACTAATAAAAGAATGAAGAGGTTGAATGTATTAAGAATATATGTGTTTAAGTTGATGTAACAGTTGGTTGGGGGGCGCATAATAAATGAAAATAACATTACATAACATAACATAACATAACATAACATAACATAACATAACATAACATAACATAACATAACATAACATAACATAACAAGTTCACTTTGGAATTCAACAGTGAGGTGCACTTCCTCCTTTAGACAGCGGGGGGCAGCATCGCTTAGTTTACAGTAATGCCCATATTAGGAGTTCCTCTCGGGTGAAGTTTAAGCTAGTTCGGTGACGATTGCAAACGTTTTCATCTTCTTAATTCTCACGCCAAACAAAGTATCGTTGAGTAGCATGTCAATATTTGATTGTGGTGTATTATTTGTTGGCTGTGATGTAGTTTGGGACGTTTTATGGCCAACAGTCAGTCATGCTCATTTTCGTCATGTCATACTGTGAAGTGAATGTTAGCATAATAAGCTAGTTTGCTGTAGAGTGCTTAAAATACATATTTGGTGGTGTTTCTTTATTCATTTAAGTTATTGTAGTATGTTTGTGTGTGTAATGAACTGTTTGTATGTCTTTAATTAATGTAAGCATCCTTTCTGCTAGTGTGTTTTCAGTAAGACCCTTTTTACAGTCAATAAACCTGTGGATAAGGTAGGTAGGTAGGTAGGTAGTTAGGTAGGTAGGTAGGTAGGTAGGTAGGTAGGTAGGTAGGTAGGTAGGTAGGTAGGTAGGTAGGTAGGTAGGTAGGTAGGTAGGAGGTAGGTAGGTAGGTAGGTCTTTATTGTCATTGCACAAGTACAACAAAACTTTGTTTTCACCACAAACCCGTTCAAGACTAGACAAACAAACAGTGTACATGGTTACAGAACAGGAACGCTGATGGGTCGCCACAAGGCGCCCCGTAAAAGATGGGAAAAAGGTAAAGGCTGGGGGTGGATGAGTAAGAAAAAACAATCTAGACTGGGCTCCTAAGGGCGCACAGTCTGGAGTGGGAAAAGACCTCCATAGCAAAGCACATATACATATTACAACGTATATATTGAGACTAGAGACAGAGGGGAGTGAGTGGGGGCTACGGTGGAAGGCTGCAGCTCTTCAGGTGCTGCCCTGCAGTCCATCCCCCCGAAGGGATTCGCGTCAATGGTGCTGGATGGGGGGTGGGGTGTGTGTGTGTAGCATATATTTTTTGTGGTTGCCTGTGTGTGTGTAAGCCTGCTGTGTGTCTCTATTCCGCGGCCTTGATGTCGTGCAGTCGCTAGTCAGTCCAAAGTCAACATGAGAGACAAGAAGGGAGTTTGTTGTGTCTTCGCCGCACTGTCCTTTGGGAGAGTCTCCAAGCCAGGGAAACAATCCAAGTAAGAATGTTTTGTAAGCCAGTGAAAATAAAATGTAGTTTTTACTCTAAATTGTCTTTGACTGCTCCTCAAAATTCATCCTGCAGGGCAGACAGTCTGATGTCATCCAAACCACAAGAGTGTCCACAGTTCCCGCATCCTCCAATCATTTGTGGCAGCTTTGGGGTACTTTGAAGTCTGCCAGCAACTTCCAATTTGTGGACAAACCAGAGCAAGGCTTACTCCAATCAGCAGATGTCCTGTTGTCATCATTCCTAATAGGTGGATATCTTCACGTCCTCCACTGAAAGGGTTGCCAGGCACATGGCACTCTTCTCAAGAGCCTGTGGTGTGTCCAGCAACAACCGCTCCGTGAAGACAAGCAGGTTCCCTCAAACTCAAGATCTTGTCAATTTGGTTGAGGCCAGTTAAATAGTTCCAATGTTTAGATTTGGAGAGCATTGCAAAAAGAGACAAGAAGACAAAGAAGCAAGCAGGAGAGGGAAGATGAGCGTCCGCCCTCCATGAGTGCCAGTGACAAATAGATAAGAAGACGCGTTTGATCAAGGAAAGATGTTATAGTAGAACCAAGAAATTCCTACACAGAGGTCTTGCTCCTCGGCATTCAGAAAATGTAACCCCTGAAACATTTGCGTTAAATAGACACGTGCAATCGGTCAACTGATTGAACTATCCCAAAAAACAACAATAATAATAAGGATTTTGTCATTGATTGACGGGGAAAAAAAACACAGTCTTGGGACGGCCACATGGGGGCAGTGTGGTCCAGCACCAGTGTCCTCAGTCTTGGAGCTCAGACATTTCTTCTCCTGCACCTGAACCAACACCTCCTGTGCCAAAGTGCAGCGAGCAGACGGCTAAATGTCAGCTAATATCTGGTCCAGCGAGAGCCAGGAAGGAAGGAGGAGGTGCCCCGCAGTGCCGACACATTATTAAGTCTCAGCCTTGGTCGGGAAAGGTCAGCCATTGCCTTCCGTCGTCTCCCGTGTGACGTTAGGGACGTCACCTGGGATGATTGATTGGCACTGACGCTAGCATCTATTCACCTGTGGACTGTGAAGGCCTCCAGTCCACCTTTGCTTGGTCTCTGGCATAAAACTCACCTCGGTGTTGGGCTTTCAAACCAGTCCCCTTTTCTACAAGTCCAATTTGAGTACAAGTCAGAAGTCATACCTATCATTTACCGTGTTTTACAGACCATTAGCCGCTACTTTTTTCCCAAGCTTGGAACCCTGCGGCTTATACAAATGTGCGGCTAATCTATGTTTTTTTCTTCGCTAAGGGATTGATAAAAAAAATCGACTCAAAATGATCCACTTTAGGAACCTGTTCAAACTCCAAGAATATGAAAAATCCTGATAAACATCTTAAACCTTATTTAAACAAGAGAACATCTTATTCATCTCATTAAGGCACAATTAAGGTATGTAAATACACCTTTACCAAATAGTTCTATGTTAAAGGCCTACTGAAAGCCACTACTACCGACCACGCAGTCTGATAGTTTATATATCAATGATGAAATCTTAACATTGCAACACATGCCAATACGGCCGGGTTAACTTATAAAGTGACATTTAAAATTTCCCGGGAAATATCCGGCTGAAACGTCGCGGTATGATGACGTATGCGCGTGACGAAGGCAGTTGAACGCGTCATCTTGGAATAGGTCCCTCCCAATTTAAACAGCTCTGTTTTAATCGCTAATTTCCACAGTATTCAGGACATCTGTGTTGGTGAATCTTTTGGAAATTTGTTCAATTAACAATGGAGACTGCAAAAAAGAGAGTTGTAGGGAAGCGGTGTGTTGCTGCTGGATGTAGCAACACAAACCAAAACACAACCGGTGTTTCATTGTTTCTTTTCCCAAAAGATGGCGGCCAAGCTTTACTATGGAACAAAGAAGTCAAGCGAACACGGTTGGATTGGACGACACATACGAAGTACAGTGTATTATGCAGCGAACATTTCGAAAGATCATGTTTCGAAGAGGGTCCCTTGCGAATGGCAGAAATGGGAATCAGCACTCGTCGACTCGTGCTGAAGAAAGGTGCGAAGCCAACTATTTTCGATAGACCACGGACAAGTCCGGAGCACCCGACCCCCTCCACAAGCGGACAGACTGGGCACATGAGGTCTGCATTTGCCAAAAGGGAAAGGAAGAGGGTAAGAATCTTGATATCCAGTTTTCATAGTCAGACTACACTGTTCCAATATCCATTTCTTTGTTCTCAATTGTTGAAACCCCCCCACCTCCACACCCCGGATTGTAAATAATGTAAATAATTCAATGTGATTATCTTGTGTGATGACTGTATTATGATGATAGTATATATATGATAGTATATATCTGTATCATGAATCAATTTAAGTGGACCCCGACTTAAACAAGTTGAAAAACTTATTGGGGTGGTACCATTTAGTGGTCAATTGTACGGAATATGTACTTCACTGTGCAACCTACTAATAAAAGTCTCAATCAATCAACCAAAACTAACACACACAGTCATAGACTACTCCAGTGGTTCTCAACCTTTTTTCAGTGATTTTCCCCTGTGAACATTTTTTTAATTCAAGTACCCCCTAATCAGAGCAAAGCATTTTTGGTTGAAAAAAAGAAAAAAAATACAGCACTATGTCATCAGTTTCTGATTTATTAAATTGTATAACAGTGCAAGATATTGCTAATTTGTAGTGGTCTTTCTTGAACTATTTGGAAAAAAAGATATAAAAATAACTAAAAACTTGTTGAAAAATAAACAAGTGATTCAATTATAAATAATATTTTGTACACATAGAAGTAATCATCAACTTAAAGTGCCCTCTTTGGGGATTGTAATAGAGATCCATCTGGATTCATGAACTTAATTCTAAACATTTATTTTGTTGAAGTATTATTCAATAAATATATTTATAAAGGATTTTTGAATTGTTGCTATTTTTATAATATTTAAAAAAAAATCTCTCGTACCCCTTGGCATACCTTCAAGTATCCCCAAGGGTATGCGTACCCCCATTTGAGAACCACTGGACTACTCCATGAACAATGAAATAAATTAACAATAAAATAGTCTACATATAATTATTGCTTCAAGTTCTAGTCAAGTTCTTCTGCAGTATAAAGTATCGTACATTTACTGACATTACTGTCAATAGTGTCAATACTGTCAATAGATTACAATAGACAATAATATAAAGTATTGTACATTTGTACATTTACAGACAATAGATCAGATCATGGACAGTACGACTACGGCATCAGTGGCGGATGCGGTGGATGAACCAATGGCAATGGCACTAGATTTGCCTGATGAGGAGGGCGATCAAGATCAGGTTCGATTTGTTTTCCTAATCAATGTTCAAATGGATTACAGTTCAAGCCCAATCCAAAAGTATTCATAATTAATGTAAATGAGGTATCCATATTACATGTAGCTGTTTCTCCATTTCCAGGGAAATACAAGAGAACAAGGATGCCAGACGGACTGGGTACCGATTGGGACAGCACCAACAGCAATGACCAGTAGCAAGAGCACCCAAACAGGGAAAATACATCATAGATCAAAGGGTATGTCTATTTCGGTGACGAACATGATTCTGCACATCACAGTACACATTGCACGCTGCCTGTGCAGAGTAGAGTAGACAGATAAATTAGGTGATTCAAAGACAATAATTATTATGTGATTCTAGTTTAATTTTAACAGATTATATAAAACAACTTGTGCTTGATTTTATTGCTAGGACACCAGGTGACCCCAGATATCCTCGAGAGGGTTAGAGCTCGGCCGGCCAGGGTTAGTGAAGTCCCATTGTCAAGTGTAGCAGCTCCATCTGACAGCCCCGAGATGCAGACTAACATAGCAGCTCCAGGTGTGTCTGGAATGCAAGCCAAGCTACGACGACCTCCTGCATTGTTTGATGAAGGACCAGCATCAAGTCCCACTGCGCCTTTTGTTGGTGGTTCTTCCGATGACAGCTATGTGCCGAGTGAGTCAACGACATCGGATCCGTGTCAATCTGACGGGTCGCCAGATCGCCCATGTACTCACCAGATGCATGAAGAGGGCTGCCACAAGGAACCGAAGTACATCATCTTTGAGTCGTGCCTCCAGAGTCTCGTCAAGTGGTGTCACTGTCCAGTCTGTGGCAGCCAGGACATAAGCCCTTCTTGGGATTCGAACGGTACACAGCTGACCATGACTCTTCAATGTGCATCATGTGACCAGAGGAGTAGTTGGAGCAGCCAGCCAAACATTGGCCCTTATGCCGCGGGCAACATCCTGCTGTCTGCTGGCATCCTCTTCGCTGGGGCATCTTCTGGCAAGGTGTTGCAAGTGCTGAACAGCATCGGAGTGGTCACGTATGTGAAGAGGACATTTTTCAACCACCAGGAGCTCATCCTGCAGCCAGCCATCAAAAAGGTGTGGGAGGAACAGCAACGGACGCACCTCACCATGCTGCAGGTGGAAGGCCGACCCCTCGTCCTTGGTGGTGATGGGCGAGCAGACAGTCCGGGACACAGCGCCAAGTTCGGTACCTACACCACAATGGAGCTTGTGGCCAATGTGGTTCTCGACCTTCAGGTTGTACAGGTACGACCATATAATCTCACTAAAACACTAGTAACACAATAAGCAGATAAGGGATTTTCCAGAATTATCCTAGTAAATTTGTCTAATAACATTAACCATTTCAATGTATACTAAGCCCCTTTTTCATTTTTTTCTTTGCTCATTCCTTTTCTGTTATATATATTTCAGAGCAACGAATGTCTTGGCAGCTACCATATGGAGATGGAAGGACTGAAGAGGATGGTGGAACTGCTGATCAGCTGGGACCTGGATGTCGGGGTGCTGGTGACAGACAGACACAGACAGATCGCTAAATGGATTCGTGAAAACATGCCCAATACACGGCACTGCTATGACATCTGGCATGTTGCAAAATGTTAGTTGGATTATTTGTATGCATGACAAGTTGTGAAGTAGTGTGTACATATCAGTGATCAGATGAATGCGATATTGTATTTAATCCACAAATTTCTGTTTTTTTCTGTTTGTAGCCATCGGAAAGAAACTGAAGGCCATCGCCAAGCATAAGGACTGTGAAGACCTGAAGCCCTGGGTGCAAAGTATAATCAACCACCTCTACTGGGCAGCAGTGTCTACACCGCCTGGAGAGGGGGAACTTCTGGTTGCCAAGTGGAAGTCTGTGGAGCGACACATTCAGAACATCCACAAGGACCATGGCGACCTCTTCCCAATTTGTACTCATGGACAACTGCAACGGCAAAAGAAATGGCTCAAACAAAGTGAGTAGGCAAATAAGTTGCCCGAAAGCAGTGAGGGACTAGCAGTATTTTCCTGCACATCTTTTGAAAGTCAAAAAATTCAGATAAACTTGTAAGTAAATAACCAGTTTAAGTTGACTGGAACATTTTTGTAGAAACGTTGTTCTATTTTAAATTTATGTTTAGGTTCACGCTCAGCAGTGAAACTGGAGGAGGTGGTCAACAACAAGTCCCTGCTAAAAGATATCGCCATGCTGTCGGGTGAACACCAGACTTCCAAGGTGGAGGCGTTCCATAGCCTTGTCATACAGGTGAGAATTAGACTGATCGCCTGTAGGTGGTGTCGGTGGTTACCACCTGCCACTAGGACTTTGGTGGCCAGGGAGCAAAATACTAGAGCATACTAAATGAAGCCTTGATACAGTCAGTGTAAGCAAGAGAATGTTGGAGGTCCAACATAGTGGCTGGCATCTTGGTGAGAAAGATTGCAAACAATTCTGGCGTGGTGTTAACATTGAAAACAAAACAGCTTCATTACTGCAGGAGATCAAGCTTTAATAGCTGACTATTAACAGTTTAATACACAAACATTTGTATTCAAATTTACAAACAATTTATAAATTTACACACACATTGTATGGACGCATGACTGAATAAAGTGTCTTTTATCTTATACAGTTCGCACCGAAAATGTATGTCTTCTCATACATCGGAATGCTGTGCAGGTATGTTTCCACACTAATCTAAGTGTCACTAGTGTGTGCCATACTTTAGTACTAATTATTACATTATTCTGTTACCACACCTAGGAACCTGCTTGCTGGGCTGCACTGGAACGAAAATTCGAGCCGCCCTATAGCCACTACACAAGCGGGTGCTGAGCGCTATGCAGTACGCTACCCGAAGTATAAAGCAGGGGGCCATGTGGTCAAGAAAATCGCGACAGAGCCAACACACCGTAAGTGTAGAGGACACAAAACATGTAAACACTTGACACTTTGTATCATGATAATAATACTGTCAAGTTTCACTCTCCATGAGTATATTATGTTGTGAGCAGGAACATGTACAATTGTATTTTGCAGGCTACGTAGATGACTTGATCAGGGAGGTTGTTGCTGGCTGCAGACAGACCCCTGACGAGAGAACACCACTCAGCGTCACTGTGGATGTGCCTCCCTTCCTCTGCGATGAACTGGAGAAGCCAGACAAGGAGGAAGCCATCGCCAAGCACAGGAGTCGCTTCGGTAAGTGTGAAATGCCCTCCCGGTAACAGTTAGAGATGCTACCTCAGTAGAAGCATTTAAGTCCCATCTTAAAACTCATTTGTATACTCTAGCCTTTAAATAGACCCCCTTTTTAGACCAGTTGATCTGCCGTTTCTTTTCTTTTCTCCTCTGCCCCCCCCCCCACGTGGAGGGGTTATTCCGGTGACCATGGATAAAGTGCTGGCTGTCCAGAGTTGGGACCCGGGGTATACCGCTCGCCTGTGCATCGGTTGGGGACATCTGCGCTGCTGACCCGTCTCCGCTCGGGGTGGCCTCCTGCTGGCTCCACTGGACCCTCACTAATATGTTAGACCCACTCGACATCCATTGCTTTCGGTCTCCCCTAGAGGGGGGGGGTTACCCACATATGCGGTCCTCTCCAAGGTTTCTCATAGTCATTCACATCGACGTCCTACTGGGGTGAGTTTTCCTTGCCCGTGTGTGGGCTCTGTACCGAGGATGTCGTTGTGGCTTGTACAGCCCTTTGAGACATTTGTGATTTAGTGCTATATAAATAAACATTGATTGATTGACTGATTGATTGATTGATTGATTTTATTGATTAAGTACAGTGGCCATGTAGATTCTGTTGCAGTCACTGCACGTCTTGGAACCCCGTGTAGTCCATCGATGGGAATGTTGTCCTAATCTTATGTACTACACAAGCTGGTAGTACCACCCTTATGTCCTTTCCCAGATATCCCCAGCAGAAGCGGACAAACTGTCGATAGGCTGTGTGTCGTCTCCGCCTGCAAGTAGCAAATGATGGCAGCTGTTATTATCCGGACATGGATACACAGTGACTCACTGTTCTCTGAGATTCAAAAGACATTGTCATGCATTCTATTCATTTGTCATTTACTGTTGCAGTAAATTGTAAATATTGTTGACATCTACGGTCCATCTATGTAATACTTCTATGATATATAATGTCATGTGCATTGTAGCACAGTACATTTCACAGAATAAGAATAAGATAAGAAAGTGCTCATTCTGACTTATCTTCCAAAGGTTGATAGAATAAAGAATTATTTAAACTTATTAGTGCCTCACTCATTTTGCTGTTGCTGCAGCATGCCATATTGCTGTTTGTAGGCGTTATACGCTGTCTGCAGCACCCATTCATCCAGACACACAGATGGAAAGCCATGGTGGTCTATGATGCACGTCTTCACCCCCTCCTCCTCCATCGTTCTGGTCACTGCCTCTATTTCACTACAGCAGACACACTCAGCCACTGTCTCCATGTTCACACAGTTTTGACATGTACACCTGGAAATAGAAATGTTCATAATATTTGTAAATCAATTCATATTATTGACACCTGCAATCTGCAAACATGTGGAATAATTAATATTATCATTGTCTTGTTGTGGATCTTATTAATCTGCATGCATATTTTTAGTATTGCCGGTATATGGAGCTGTGGCCCATAGAAATAATGGGTAATTAATTAGGTTTGACATTGTGTCAATGATAGATACTTAGTGTATAGATAGGCCTGGGGTGTAAGTTGTAACACTAACAGTAACACATTGTGTCAATGATAGATACTTAGTGTATAGATAGGCCTGGGGTGTAAGTTGTAACACTAACAGTAACAGTGCAAGACTAGGCCACAAACTAAAACTAGTCTATAAATAAATAACATATTACCATTCTGTATTCTCAAGGCGATCTATGTCGTGTGCTCCTCCAGCATCAATAGCAGCAGCGTCCTCCTGACCGTCTTCATCAGCGTCGGGTTCAAAGCGATATGGCTCTATCCCTCTCACAGCTTCTTCCCTATCTGAATCGCTTCCACTCCCCACTAGTCCTTCACTTGCACTTTCCTCATCCACAAATCTTTCATCCTCGCTCAAATTAATGGAGAAATCGTCGCTATCTCGGTCAGAATCGCTCTCAGATCTGGCGGCCATCATTGCAAACAATAGGGAGCTTTGCGGATATGTTCAATTGTCCACGTCACGCTACTTCCGGTAGGGGCAAGGCTTTTTTTTGTCAGATACCAAAAGTTGCTATCTTTATCGTCGTTTTTCTATTCTAAATCCTTTCAGCAAAAATATGGCAATATCGCGAAATGATCAAGTATGACACATAGAATAGATCTGCTATCCCCGTTTAAATAAAAAAATTTCATTTCAGTAGGCCTTTAATATCTCATTTCACAACATATATATCTGCGGCTTACAGTCTGCATGGTGCGGCTTATATACGGAACACAGGTTTGTTTTTCTTCTAAAATTTCGTGGGTGCGTCCTACATGCGGGTGCGCCTTATGATCCGGAAAATACGGTAATTTGTTCAAACTGTACTCAGAATACACAAAGAATATAAAATATAGTCAAATAAATGTTAAACGTAATTGGAACATATATTCTGGTTCTTGAAAATAGAAAAGTTTGTATATTAAAAGCCAATCTCTCCATAAGAAACAATGTAAATAGTAATAAGTCGTAGTGTGTACACTTTGAACACAATATAAAGAACTATGCTGCGTATCAAACAAACATAACAAGGGGGGGGTCAGCTTTATGTTTAATAATAAAACCAAAATATCAACAATTAGCTAAACTTTCCTTATTTGCAGCCGCCCTGTCGACACACGCGCACTCTGTCACTAGTCCTGTGGCGCACTCCCTTTCAAATCACACAAGTCCTTAACTTGAACAATTAGGAATAAAGCTGCACGATTTTGAGTAACATTTAAATTGCAATTTTTCTGTTCAAAATTGCAATTGTGATTTTTGAATGTTTTTACATAAAAATGCATAAAACTGCGAAAATAACAAAGACATGTTACTTTTAGAGCGTCCATAAACATATTCTTGTCCCACACCTTAGAATTTGCAATAATTTACTTTCAAAATGTTTGGCTTTTGTCTACAACATCATGCTCTTAAACTGAAGAATAACCGATAAAAACTATACAGGCTTTATAATGTCATGTAATCATAATATATAATAAAAATACAAGTAACCTTTTAAAAGGATACAAATGTTTATTTCTCATCGCTATTGAATTGTTTGTATTGTACTGTAATTGGAAGGTAAATAACTTTGTTTTCCCAAATAAATAAACAAACCAAAAATGTAAATGGACTCATTTCTGTGAGAAAAATTTGACATAAATACATATTGAACATCTTAATGTGCATTTTTTCCCCCCATTTGGAAAAACTAGGTACTGTACTGTACTATCATGTGTCACGGTTGACCTGATACATGAAACGTGACAAACTAGGGGGAGTGCACTATAGTAGAGTGTTGACTATCTTAAAATGTGTTTTGCGGCAACTCCAACTTTGACCGCAGCGTCAGTTGCTATGCGAAGTGGCACTTTCCGTCATTTTTGGCAGACTGCATTGCAAAATGGATAACCCTGTCCCTTTTCCTCTTACGGGAGATCCCCCAAGGAATGAGGCCATATGATTCCTTTCTCTGCTGTAGTAAACACTACATTAGAAGTAAAAATATCAGCGGCACTCACTTTGAATTGCTGATGCGGGTTTATTGATTTTTAAATGCGCCAGAAAATAACCCGTTTTGTACACTGTTGATGTGTTTCAATGCCCAGTAGTGCGTACATGTGTTCCTGTATAGTATTTGTCCAGCAATGGTCATGTGGTGACATCTGAGAGGTCATCATAGAAGTCGACATCACTGAAGGCCTAGGTGGGAAACGCACGGCCCGCCACTGTTAGAAGGTTGCCCACAGCCACAAATATAATGTTTTCTTTATTATTGGAGAATGTTTGGCTTTTTTAGAGCACACAGCCGGCGACCATGTATAGGACAGCAGGCGTTTAGTTGACTTGAGGCCCTCATTCAGTGTGTTTTGAAAGTAGGGATGATACTCGAAACCGGTTTTCCCGGTTGTTCGATAAGAAAAGAACTGAGTCCTCGGACTCTAATCCCTTTTTGAGAACCGGTACCCGTTATCGAGACCACTATAGTAAAGAAAAAGAGTTGGTTCTTTATTTGAATCCCTGGGAACTACCCGTTTTCGGGGCTACCGCGCATGCTCGTCACTCCCGTTGCATGCTGGGTAGTGTAGTTGCTATATCCCTAGCTCATAACATCACATCTTTCCCCCTATAAAGAAATAATGTTAACTCAATAAAGTGTATTTCTTTTTTTAGCTTTAACTTTTCATTTTTTAGCATTGTAACCACATTTGCAAACAACTTTTCTCTTCATAGAATGTTCTTTCAATAAAGAAATCAAGTGCAAAAATGTCAAAGCATCATAACAAACATTTATGTCAACACTTTTGTTTTTTAAACAACTCGAAAAAACCAAGAGTTCTTAACAACTCTCAATCAGCCTCTTAGGTGGCTGAACATGTCTCTTAGGTCTAGACAGTCTCTCAACAGCAGGTGACGCGGACACTGCTGTCAGTCCTTGGTCAGCAAGGTCAGGCTCCGTGTCAGCAAGTTCTGCAGGTCCAGCTGAGTCCTGTTGAGCCTTTTCCTGAGTAATAGCTGTAGTTAGTATGCTCCAATAGCTGTAGTTAGTATGTTCCAATAGCTGTAGTTAGTATGTTCCAATAGCTGTAGTTAGTATGTTCCAATAGCTGTACTTAGTATGTTCCAATAGCTGTACTTAGTATGTTCCAATAGCTGTACTTAGTATGTTCCAATAGCTGTAGTTAGTATGTTCCAATAGCTGTAGTTAGCATGTTCCAATAGCTGTAGTTAGCATGTTCCAATAGCTGTAGTTAGTATGTTCCAATAGCTGTAGTTAGTATGTTCCAATAGCTGTAGTTAGTATGTTCCAATAGCTGTAGTTAGTATGTTCCAATAGCTGTAGTTAGTATGTTCCAATAGCTGTAGTTAGTATGTTCCAATAGCTGTAGTTAGTATGTTCCAATAGCTGTAGTTAGTATGTTCCAATAGCTGTAGTTAGTATGTTCCAATAGCTGTAGTTAGTATGTTCCAATAGCTGGAGTTAGTATGTTCCAATGGCTGTAGTTAGTATGTTCCAATAGCTGTAGTTAGTATGTTCCAATAGCTGTAGTTAGTATGTTCCAATAGCTGTTGTTAGTATGTTCCAATAGCTGTAGTTAGTATGTTCCAATAGCTGTAGTTAGTATGTTCCAATAGCTGTTGTTAGTATGTTCCAATAGCTGTAGTTAGTATGTTCCAATAGCTGTAGTTAGTATGTTCCAATAGCTGTAGTTAGTATGTTCCAATAGCTGTAGTTAGTATGTTCCAATAGCTGTAGTTAGTATGTTCCAATAGCTGTAGTTAGTATGTTCCAATAGCTGGAGTTAGTATGTTCCAATAGCTGTAGTTAGTATGTTCCAATAGCTGTAGTTAGTATGTTCCAATAGCTGTAGTTAGTATGTTCCAATAGCTGTAGTTAGTATGTTCCAATAGCTGTAGTTAGTATGTTCCAATAGCTGTAGTTAGTATGTTCCAATAGCTGTAGTTAGTATGTTCCAATAGCTGTAGTTAGGATGTTCCAATAGCTGTAGTTAGTATGTTCCAATAGCTGTAGTTGGTATGTTCCAATAGCTGTAGTTAGTATGTTCCAATAGCAGCAGAAGTGCACTTTTTGGAGAGCTGTATAATTTTCAGTTTTGTGCCCAAGGGACTGATTTTATTTAACACTATATTATTATTTATACACCTATAGTGATCACAGAGACAGCTTGTTTTTGTGTTACTGTATATATTTGTTTTTCTGAAAAATCCCACTTAATATACTTTGGGCAACAACAGTCAATATTTTTTTTTTTTAATTTTAGTTTTTTAGGGGGGGGTAACAGTCAATATTTATTTATTTATTAGATTTTATTTTTTTCTTATATAATAAAAGTGAGCTTTTGTTCAACCAAATATTGTGTTTTTTTCCATATACAACAACCTATCTGGACTCCATAAGAGAATCGGTTCAATAAGAGGATTGGATAATAGACTCGAACTCGATCATTTCTTATCAAACATCATCCCTATTTGAAGGAGACTTGAACACCAGGAGCAGCTTTTTATCCCCCATAAACCTGTCAGCGTCCCACCCAGCTCACAAGGTCATGTGACTCCACGGCAGTTACACACCCATCCCACTCATTTTCACTTTTCAATTCACGCAACCTTGAAATCTATCTGTCTGTGTGTGTGTGTGTGTGTGTGTGTGTGTGTGTGTGTGTGTGTGTGTGTGTGTGTGTGTGTGTGTGTGTGAGAGACATCCTGACACGTCCTCTGCGAGCCAGAAGGGGAACAGGAAGTTCAAAGGTGCGAAAATCGGGAGGCGGGAAGGATTCCGTGTCGTCGAGGTCACACCTCCCGCTCCCATCACCGTGGCAACCGCCTCCACTCGCACTCGGGGAGACTTTGCAGTTTGCCCAACTCCGCCCTCCTCTGGACAGAGAGTGCGGGGATTCGGACGAACTTTATTTTTTTGTCCCTCCGCCCAGCCCGTCGGCGAAAGCCTCGAAATGTCGCCTTCCCTCCCGGCTGGACCGCCTCGACCTCTGACCTCTGACCTCTGGAGTGCGTACCTGGGTGCTGCATTCCAGGTGTTTGTCAGCAAAGCCGCCATGGATATGAGAACGGAGGAGTCAGCGTGTATGTTGGAGTTCACGTTTCCCCTCAATGAACCGCAGCTCCCCAGTACAAGCAGCACTCATGCGGCCCCCATCTGTGATGCTACCACAACTGAAGCCCACTTAACCACAGCCAAGACCCAATGATCTTGCTCCGCACCTGTGTTGCCAGCTACAATTACGAGGGCTGTGAGTCTTTGGGTACCACACCATTCCATTCTTGTGGCTAACCATTCCATTCTCCATCCAAAATCACTACTTTTGAATAACAATGGCTGCCACTTCTATGATTTACTGCATTCCTCCATAAAACACATAACATGTCTGATAAATATCTATATTACTTCAAAGAAAACTGCTTTTGTTAAGTACAATTCTAGCCAAACATTTAATAAAGTCAAACACAAATAAGGCAAGAAGAGAAGTACAAACTGTAGTTACACAAGAATGGTTTTGTGTTGACTCCGTATTGGAAATATTATTTGCAAGTAGTCAAACAAAATGGTGTTTCTTAGATTTATTTGAAGGCACAGGTCACATTCATAGCACATGATGGAAGGAGAGCGCAGTAGGAAGAGAGATGTGTTGTTCTTTATACGCTGAATACAAGGTGGGAGTAAGCTCAGTTTGGAGGGGGGTGAGAGCATATGACGCAACTCTGGGAACAATATAGTATTGTTGAATGAGCGACGAGAAGGGAGAAGGGACACTTTCAGAGAGTCAACGCAGACAAGGTCACACAAAGGTCAGAATGTGCTTTCCGCACAGCACTATCACAATTACTCATTTTCATGCTGTACACTGAGGGCCTGATCCATATCAGAATCAGAATCAGAATCAGAAATACTTTATTAATCCCAGAGGGGACATTTAAATGTTGTATACTGTATGTATACATTAGGGTTGTACGGTATAGCGTCCTGGGCATGACGTTAAAGTGGAGGCTCCTCTATGGGGTCTTGGGGCACTAGAAGGTTAACCCCTTTACTACAGTTACCCCAGGTGGCCCTTGGCAAAGGTCTAGTACCTGACTGCCCCCTAGCCAGGGATACGGTGAAGACCTCAACGGCGGAGCAGGCGGAAGATGATAGATTTAAGAACTACCACAACGGCTGCGATGGCGGAAGAAGGCTGCAGCAGAAAAGGGTCCCAAGTCGTCTTGGACTCCATGCCACTGGACCCTGACCCGGATCTGTCAAGGATGGTGTGGTGACTGTCTGTGCACCATTCTCCCCACGTTAAACAAAGTCACACACATAGGCATCCTCCATAAAGGGATACACCCCTACCAGGAGGATCGTCATACTCGTTCGAGTGACCACCGGTGATGTACGGTATACCGGCACTAGTATAGTACCGTGATACTAATTAATCATATTCGGTACTATACCACCTCTAAAAAGTAAATACTGAATGTTTCATGTGGATTGGACATATTTTTTATAATATCCACAAAGTTCAGTGACATTTTGTGTTTTTTCACGATGACTAGGGAAGGTTGTTTGCATTAGGTCATATAAGCACATGTTAAGCATTCAGAGCAACCAAGAAAAACTGGTGTTGTCCACTAGCTGGCGACAAAGCAGCAGTATCACAAATGTCAGACTATTCAAATCTCCCTGCGGAAATATTCTTTATGAAACTCCTGAGGTCTCGCGGGCCACTTTGAAGACGTCGGCAGTCCACACTTGGCCCGCGGGCCGGCGTTTGGACACGGCTGCTTTAAATAGTGCTCGCTGAAATGGAAGTGGTGTAGTTCCAATTCACAATTGTGGCGAGCTCCGCCCCCCCCCACTTGCTGACAAGATGCAGCAGGACGTGTCCTGTTCTCGTCCCAAGGAGACATCACTTGGCTTCAGCGGCCGGGAGACAGCTGCTGTCTGAGGAGTCAATCACAGCGCCCCCTTCTGGCGGCCTGACAAGGTCACGGGGCGTCAGCAGATTGCACTTGTGAGGCACCTGGCGAGCGCGTCCAACTGCACGTGGGCTAAAAAAAAAAGGCTGACGCGGGATGCATTATCAAGGATGCTCGCACTTTAGCCCGTCATTCAAAGCACATTTATTTTTGCACGCGTCCCAACCCTGAGGACTTTGTGTCGTCACCGAGCACGTGGGACATGTACACCATGTCTGCTGCTGCTGCTGCTGCTACACAATGCATGTTTATGTCTCATGTACACCATGGCTGCTGCTACACAATGCATGTTTACGCTCCCCGCCATTCAAGTGGCGAGCAGCACCGCCTCAGCCGGAGGTCGGCAACCCACAATGATGAAAGAGCAATATTGGACCAAAAGTACAACAAAGTAATCTGTCTGGAGCCACAAAACATGTTCAAGTCTTATAATGATGTAAGTGTCTATATTAGTTATATTAGCCTACTATCAAAATGACTTTAAAAGTCTTATATAAGTGTTATAATGAAGACAACACATGATGTAAGTGTCTATATTAGTTATATTAGCCTACTATCAAAATGACTTTAAAAGTCTTATATAAGTGTTATAATGAAGGCAACACATGATGTAAGTGTCTATATTAGCCTACTATCAAAATGACTTTAAAAGTCTTATATAAGTGTTATAATGAAGGCAACACATGATGTAAGTGTCTATATAAGCTATATTAGCCTACTATCAAAATGACTTTAAAAGTCTTATATAAGTGTTATAATGAAGGCAACACATGATGTAAGTGTCTATATTAGTTATATTAGCCTACTATCAAAATGACTTTAAAAGTCTTATATAAGTGTTATAATGAAGACAACACATGATGTAAGTGTCTATATTAGCTATATTAGCCTACTATCAAAATGACTTTAAAAGTCTTATATAAGTGTTATAATGAAGGCAACACATGATGTAAGTGTCTATATTAGCCTACTATCAAAATGACTTTAAAAGTCTTATATAAGTGTTATAATGAAGGCAACACATGATGTAAGTGTCCATATTAGTTATATTAGCCTACTATCAAAATGACTTTAAAAGTCTTATATAAGTGTTATAATGAAGACAACACATGATGTAAGTGTCTATATTAGTTATATTAGCCTACTATCAAAATGACTTTAAAAGTCTTATATAAGTGTTATAATGAAGACAACACATGATGTAAGTGTCTATATTAGCTATATTAGCCTACTATCAAAATGACTTTAAAAGTCTTATATAAGTGTTATAATGAAGGCAACACATGATGTAAGTGTCTATATTAGCTATATTAGCCTACTATCAAAATGACTTTAAAAGTCTTATATAAGTGTTATAATGAAGGCAACACATGATGTAAGTGTCTATATTAGCCTACTATCAAAATGACTTTAAAAGTCTTATATAAGTGTTATAATGAAGGCAACACATGATGTAAGTGTCTATATTAGCCTACTATCAAAATGACTTTAAAAGTCTTATATAAGTGTTATAATGAAGACAACACATGATGTAAGTGTCTATATTAGCTATAGTAGCCTACTATCAAAATGACTTTAAAAGTCTTATATAAGTGTTATAATGAAGACAACACATGATGTAAGTGTCTATATTAGCTATATTAGCCTACTATCAAAATGACTTTAAAAGTCTTATATAAGTGTTATAATGAAGACAACACATGATGTAAGTGTCTATATTAGCTATATTAGCCTACTATCAAAATGACTTTAAAAGTCTTATATAAGTGTTATAATGAAGACAACACATGATGTAAGTGTCTATATTAGCTATATTAGCCTACTATCAAAATGACTGTGTGTTGATTTGAAATGTTGAAATGTAGTATTCCTTCTACAACATTATAAAACATTAGTACAACTTGTCAGAAGGTGAGATAACTCCTGGTAATGACTGACTTAGAATGGCCATGTTGAAGGAAACTGTCTTCTTCTAATGGATTTATTAAAATATTTGGCAAGTTTTGCAAAAACAATTTCCCTTGTGGATCAATAAAGTCTGTCCAAGTCTAAGCTGGCTAACGTTTGCTGTGGTCTGGAACAACATGGCACACAAAAATGCAGCCAATATTACATCCAGATAATGTGTCATGAGACATGCAAATACATATATTAAAATAGACAAAGGGCATAAGTAGAGGACGGTAAGTGAGCTCAAACGATGCATGATGATGCAATATGTACATACAGCTAGCCTAAATAGCATGTTAGCATCGATTAGCTTGCAGTCATGCACTGATTAGCACTCCAACAAGTCAATAACATCAACAAAGCTCACCTTTGTGCATTCACACACAGTATAAAACGTTTGGTGGACAAAATGAGACAAAGAAGGAGTGGAATAAAACACGTCTTTCTGGGGCAGCGTTGGAGAAAGTTGTACATGTAAACAAACTACGATGAGTTCAAGGACCACCAAAATGATTAGGACAAAACGGCGCTCCTCAGTGAAGCATGCAAAGTAGCAACTATGCAGAAGTATTGATCGGTTGGAAGGAAGCTTACAAATGTCACATTTTTTCTCCCTGAAGACGGCATAAACAAGCCACCTTTGTTGGATCCAAAAATCACCCGACCATCTCATCGGGCTTGACAGTTGCGATGGCGTCTGGCGGGCTGGGAAGGCGAGAGACAGCGCTCGATAAAGTGCAGGGAGAATGCTCAGTTTGACAGGCCACACGCGCTGTCAAGTGGCGGACTACGTGACTGGCGGACAAAATGGAGTGTTTATGTGTGGACAGGAGTTGGAGCCGCTTATTACTCGCTTGTCTCGGCGTCTTCACTCCTGAGCGCTGGCTGGTGGTAATGGTTGGGTACAATTACTTAGGAACACTTCACCATGTTCTTCATCATTCAAACGTTGCCACAGCACAGAAGTTGGACTCTAGAATCCATAGACTCAAGACCAGAATCATCATCCTATCTGTACCTCCACTTGAGAGTGCCCCGACTTAAGAGGGTTTTCAGGTCATCTCACTTCATTGTTGTGGTTAAAGTTGCAAGCAAGCAGTCGCGTTACGGGCATTCCCCGCCATTAGTTGACGTAGCCAATGTCACGTTGAGCCTCGTAAAACCCCCCCGAAACATCCCAAGCTTGGCATCGTCTTGCTGAAATAAGCAGGGGCGTCCATGATAAGGTTGCTTGGACGGCAACATAAGTTGCTCCAAAATCTTTCAGCATTAATGGTGCCTTCACAGATGTGTAAGTTACCCATGTCTTGGCCACTAATACACCCCCATACCATCACACATGCTGCCTCTTACACTTTCACCCTAGAACAATCCGGATGGTTCTTTTCCTCTTTGGTCCGGAGGACACGACGTCCACAGTTTCCAAAAACAATTTGAAATGTGGACTCGTCAGACCACAGAACACTTTTCCACTTTGCATCAGTCCATCTTAGATGAGCTTGGGCCTGGCGGTGTTTCTGGGTGTTGTTGATAAATGGCTTTGGCTTTGCATAGTATAGTATGTAGTATAGTAGAGTTTTAATTTGCACTTATAGCATACTTGCCAACCTTGAGACCTCCAATATCGGGAGATGGGGGGCTTGGTCGGGAGTGGGGGGGGGGGGGGGGGGTGTTTGGGGGCGGGGGCGTGGTTGGGGGCGTGGTTATTTACAGCTAGAATTCACCAACTCGAGTATTTCATATATATTTAATATATATATATATATATATATATATATATATATATATATATATATATATATATATATATATATATATATATATATATATATATATATATTAATATATATATATATATATATATATATATATATATATATATATATATTTAATATATATATATATATATATATATATAAATATATATATATATATATATATATATATATATATATATATATATATATATATATATATATATATATATATATATATATATATATATATATATATATATATGTATGAAATACTTGACGTTCAGTGAATTCTAGCTATATATATATATATATATATATATATATATATATATATATATATATATATATATATATATATATATATATATATACCGTATTTCCTTGAATTGGCGCCGGGAATATAGTATTCGCCTGCCTAGAATTACAGCCGGGTCAAACTCGTTTCGCAAAATAATTAGCGCATGCTTGGCACTTCCGCCGGGTCAAATATGAGTCATTAAATGACTCCCGCCTCCAGGTGGTAGAGGGCGCTAGTGATCCTTCTTGCGACTACCAGTACTGCAGGAGACAGGTACTGCAGAAGAAGACAACAAGCAGCAATCATGCAGCAATTGTTTGCTTGCACTTTTAACATGGAGGATTACATATCTAAAATAAAACCGTTTTCTAAACTGGACTTTCAATCGAAGCAGGAGGTAATAATTAAAGGAATATCTCCAGAGACTTTTAAAATTGAAGAAAGATGAGAAAGACTGCCTTTGATCAGAAGCAGCTGCACATGGACCCATCTACAAGTAAAGGTAAGATCATAATAACGTTTTTTTTATTAAATGTGTTTTTAATGATAAGGTATGCGCCGGAGTGAGAAGAGGTTTTAAAATAATTAGAGCATGCTTGCTCATTCCGCATGGTTTTGGTAACCGCAGGAGTGAGAAGAGGTTTTAAATTAATTAGCGCCCCTGCAGCTATTCAAGGAAATACGGTATATATATATATATATATATATATATATATATATATATATATATATATATATATATATATATATATATATATATATATATATATATATATATATATATATATATATATATATATATATATATATATATATATATATATATATATATATATATATGTATGAAATACTTGACGTTCAGTGAATTCTAGCTATATATATATATATATATATATATATATATATATATATATATTTTTTTTTTATTTATTTATTTTTTATTTTTTTATTTTATTTACATAGAAAATAAAAAAAACAACTTGAATTTCAGTGTTCCAGTGGCTATCCATTAGATGGCAGTATTGTCCTGTTCAACTTCTCCGTTCATGATGAGTATATCATTTCGGCCGCCATGTCTGTAATTTCCTCGTTCTTCTGCTTCGTCTCCTTGTTGTGTGCGCAGTTGTGCACTCTATAA
>NC_084756.1:14222401-14224901 GCF_033978785.1 Entelurus aequoreus
CCCTCCTGTTTTCTACTCCCCCCTGTCCTTGGTGGCCCTCCCCGAACCCATTCCCCCCCTATGACCATGTTGCCATGTGTCTGCTGGCTCCAGCCGATCCTCATGGTGCTGACCTCTGTCTTCTGGACCCGGGGGAGAACTGTCCTGCAACGTGCTTGTGTCCGGACCCCCACACGGTGGACTGCAGCGGCCGCGGGCTGACCCACCTCCCCGATGAGATCCCCCTGGATGTGCGCAGGCTCCTGCTGGCCGACAACTGGATACCCCGCATCCCCTCCGACTTCCTGGTTCTGTACAGTGACTTGGTCTACCTTGACCTCCGGAACAACACCCTCACCTATATCGAACCAGGGACTCTCAGCACCTCCTCCAGGCTGGTCTTCTGGATCTGGGCAGCAACAACTTGACGGAAATCCCCAAGGGGACGTTCGGGGAGTCCCGCAGTCTGATCAAGCTCCGTCTTGGCAACAATCCCTACCTGAGTATAGTGAGCGAGGACGCTTTCCTGGGCCTCACCTCGCTCCGGGAGCTGGAACTGGAGCGGAATGCGCTGTCCAGCCTCCAGGTGGGGGCCCTAGATCAGCTGCCCTCCTTGCGGGTGGTGAGGCTGGAGGGTAACCCCTGGGTGTGCAACTGCAACTTTGCCAACCTCTTTGCGTGGCTGATGGAGAACAGTCACAAGCTTCCCAACGGTAAGCAAAGGCTTTTCCAAACCACTTCTATTTATGTTTCCCTGCACTGAGGGAACCCCCGCCCTCCCTCTCCATACCCTGTTCTAATTTAGTCCTCCACCCCCATAGTGAGAGACCGTGTGTAATATGACACAATCGCTCGTGGATCACAGCAAATATTTGCTTTTCCTGATTCCACTGGGATTGGACTTGTCCTCTGTGCTCTCCCAGCAGTCAACTTACATTTTTCTTATGTAATGTCGGACATTTGCTGGAGATTTTGCAAGAAGCATCCTGGTCCACGTGATCTGTATGTTGACCTGCATGCTTTTCTTCCATCCTTACAATCTTTTTTGATCCAATCCTTGGGGTTCACCCTTTTTTTCATGTAATACCAAAAAGCAACATGTTGACTTGGTCATGCCAGACCAAGGGTGTCTAAACTACGGCCTGCTCAGTTTGGCCCAGCAGACATCATGACTTCAACATGACTGCTTTCAAATTCATCTTAAATACCAGCCGCTCTCTCATATGTTCTGCTCTCCTGTGGACAATGTGAGTAAATCAGATCAATGACTCTTGAAAGTCATTTGAAACAAAAGCACAGCATTCACTTGTATGACAATATCCAAACAACCTTCCCTAGTCATGGTGAATTAAACAATGCAACTATTATTAAAGGTCAACACACATGGTCTCACATAACACAACCTAACACCATTAAAAAAACACTAATTTAAATCCATTACAAAGCATGATGGGACAAATGCAAAACTCTCTCCACACTTATCCATGTTGGGTGCTTTTTAGCTGCTTGATATTTCTCATTGATGACAAAACTTTAAAGAGGTAGAAGTCAAACTTTCACATATTCTTAATATCCAATTATTTTCATTATAAATCCATCATATTAATATAATATGTACACACATACATACAAACCCCGTTTCCATATGAGTTGGGAAATGGTGTTAGATGTAAATATAAACGGAATACAATGATTTGCGAATCCTTTTCAAGCCATATTCAGTTGAATATGCTACAAAGACAACATATTTCATGTTCAAACTCATAAACTTTTTTTCTTTGCAAATAATCATCAACTTTATAATTTCATGGCAGCAACACGTGACAAAGAAGTTGGGAAAGGTGGCAATAAATACTGATAAAGTTGAGGAATGCTCATCAAACACTTATTTGGAACATCCCACAGGTGTGCAGGCTAATTGGGAACAGGTGGGTGCCATGATTGGCTATAAAAGTAGATTCCCTGAAATGCTCAGTCATTCACAAACAAGGATGGGGCGAGGGTCACCACTTTGTCAACAAATGCCTGAGCAAATTGTTGAACAGTTTAAGAACAACCTTTCTCAAGCAGCTATTGCAAGGAATTTAGGGATTTCACCATCTACGCTCCGTAATATCATCAAAGGGTTCAGAGAATGTGGAGAAATCACTGCAGGTAAGCAGCTAAGCCCGTGACCTTCCATCCCTCAGGCTGTACTGCATCAACAAGTGTGTGTAAAGGATATCACCACATGGGCTCAGGGACACTTCAGAAACCCACTGTCAGTAACTACAGTTGGTCGCTACATCTGTAAGTGCAAGTTAAAACTCTCCTATGCAAGGCGAAAACCGTTTATCAACAACACCCAGAAACGCTGTCGGCTTTGCTGGGCCTGAGCTCATCTAAGATGGACTGATACAAAGTGGAAAAGTGTTCTGTGGTCTGACGAGTCCACATTTCAAATTGTTTTTGGAAACTGTGGACGTGGTGTCCTCCGGACCAAAGAGGAAAAGAACCATCCGGATTGTTCTAGGTGCAAAGT
>NC_084756.1:14229901-14239901 GCF_033978785.1 Entelurus aequoreus
CGGACTATTCTAGCGACACATTGATAGCAGTGAGCTAATGCTAGCTTACGCTGCTATTGTTGACACATTATAATGTGGTGTCTGCTCTTGCTTGGTCTCAAACTTGCTAAAAGTAAGTTCTAGATTATAATTCATGCATCTCTCACCTGCTAGTAGACACATGTGGCCATGGACCCACAGGCTGGTACACTTCCACCTTCCAGAGATAGCGAAAAAGAGTCAAAAAGACGCTTCCTACAGAAACTTTTTTTTTTTGTGATTACAATTGAACATTCACCTACCGAAAATCAGGAGCACTGAGGCAAATTTGTGCAAGCTTTTGACCACAAACTTAGTGATGGTCTATCTTGGCCTGAGTCACGGCACTCTTCCCTGCCTTTGGTAAAAGGAGAGACTGGAGGACAAACTGCCTGCCTCCAAACCAGTCATGAAGGCATTTACTTCAATGTACTTAGCAGGTGTTGTACTTATGCCAGGGGATTATATCGGAGCGCTTCAAAAACGAGACATTTGTTTATAGTTATAGCATTCTGTATGTTCAAATGTTTCAGCATATTGCTCATGTCCTCCTTCTGATGAAATACCAACCTTGAAATTACCGTATTTTCCGGACTATAAGGCACACTTAAAATTCTTTCATGTTGTGAAAAATGGACAGTGTGCCTTATAGCCCGGTGCACATAATGTACATATTCATTCTGGTTGTGCTTACTGACCTTGAAGCAATGTTATTTGCTACATGGCGCAATGATAAGTGTGACCAGGAGATGGCAGTCACACATAAGAGATATGTGTGGAGTGGAGGTTGGCGCCTGTTCAATAAATGACGCTAGCAAGCAACACCAAAATATTGATGTTTCATTGACAATATAGAACATCACACACGGCGCTCAAAAACCTGTCAAAAGGTTTTAGTACGACTTAAAAGTCTTATATAAGTGTTATAATGAAGACAACACATGATGTAAGTGTCTATATTAGCCTACTATCAAAATGACTTTAAAAGTCTTATATAAGTGTTATAATGAAGACAACACATGATGTAAGTGTCTATATTAGCTAAAATAGCCTACTATCAAAACGACTGAGTCACAGGCTGAAGCAAGTCTTCGTTGACAGAAATGTTGAAATGTCATATTTATTCTACACATTTTTACAACATTGTAAAACATTAGTAAAACTTCTCAGAGGGTGAGATAACTCCTGGTAATGACTGACTTAGAATGACCAGAGGTGTAGATGTGTGTGTCCAAGTTAAAGGAAATTGTCTTCTTCTAATGGATTTATTACAATCTTTGTAAGCTGGGTAATATTTGCTGTGGTCTGGAACAACATGGCACACAAACAACTATCAGACATGCAGCCAATATTACATACAGATAATGTGTCATGAGACATGCAACTATACATTAAATACAAAGAGGATGCAAGTAAAGGAAATTAAATGAGCTCAAATATAGCTACAAATGAGGCATGATGATGCAATATGTACATACAGCTAACCTAAATAGCATGTTAGCATTGATTAGCTTGCAGTCATGCAGTGACCAAATATGCCTGATTAGCACTCCAACAAGTCAATAACATCAACAAAGCTCACCTTTGTGCATTCACACACAGCATAAAACATTTGGTGGACAAAATGAGCCTTAACATGAGTTTCACATCAACAGCTAAGTTGCACAATTGACAATTTAAGGTAGAAAAAGATGACAAACAATAAGAACTATGGAACTGTACTATTTGGTGGCCACAGAGAGTTCAAGTCAATAAGAACTATGGAACTGTACTATTTGGTGGCCACAGAGAGTTCAAGTCAATAAGAACTATGGAACTGTACTATTTGGTGGCCACAGAGAGTTCAAGTCAATAAGAACTATGGAACTGTACTATTTGGTGGCCACAGAGAGTACAAGTCAATAAGAACTATGGAACTGTACTATTTGGTGGCCACAGAGAGTTCAAGTCAATAAGAACTATGGAACTGTACTATTTGGTGGCCACAGAGAGTACAAGTCAATAAGAACTATGGAACTGTACTATTTGGTGGCCACAGAGAGTTCAAGTCAATAAGAACTATGGAACTGTACTATTTGGTGGCCACAGAGAGTTCAAGTCAATAAGAACTATGGAACTGTACTATTTGGTGGCCACAGAGAGTTCAAGTCAACAAGAACTATGGAACTGTACTATTTGGTGGCCACAGAGAGTTCAAGTCAATAAGAACTATGGAACTGTACTATTTGGTGGCCACAGAGAGTTCAAGTCAATAAGAACTATGGAACTGTACTATTTGGTGGCCACAGAGAGTTCAAGTCAACAAGAACTATGGAACTGTACTATTTGGTGGCCACAGAGAGTTCAAGTCAATAAGAACTATGGAACTGTACTATTTGGTGGCCACAGAGAGTTCAAGTCAATAAGAACTATGGAACTGTACTATTTGGTGGCCACAGAGAGTTCAAGTCAATAAGAACTATGGAACTGTACTATTTGGTGGTCACAGAGAGTTCAAGTCAATAAGAACTATGGAACTGTACTATTTGGCGGCCACAGAGAGTTCAAGTCAATAAGAACTATAGAACTGTACTATTTGGTGGCCACAGAGGGTTCAAGTCAATAAGAACTATGGAACTGTACTATTTGGTGGCCACAGAGAGTTCAAGTCAATAAGAACTATAGAACTGTACTATTTGGTGGCCACAGAGAGTTCAAGTCAATAAGAACTATGGAACTGTACTATTTGGTGGCCACAGAGAGTTCAAGTCAATAAGAACTATGGAACTGTACTATTTGGTGGCCACAGAGAGTTCAAGTCAATAAGAACTATGGAACTGTACTATTTGGTGGCCACAGAGACTTCAAGTCAAACATAATAAATATTGTCCCGCTGTTGGCACCTTCTGTTATTTCTAGATCTATTTGAGCGTTTATTTGTCCAAGTGAAGAAGACTATTTGTTGTTTTCCAACGGGGCAGATGAATGTTTTAATTAAAGGCTGAGTGAGTCCAACTTGATCCAGTGCCGCCTTGTGGGAAGAACAAAGGCTATGTATAATTCAGAGTGACACAGTTCTTCGGGGTCATTGGAGCCTGCGGGGCACGACTCCCAGGGAAGGCACCGGAAACTGCTTCACCACAAAGAGCCTGGATCTACCCCCCATGGAGGTGCTCTACCAAGACCCACAAACCTTCGGCTTTTAAAACTAGGAAACGGCGACTGCCCACAACATTACTGACTGTCTTCATTCCTGCTGAGGATCCTGCTCTCATTTCATGTTTATTGCAAGTCGCAGTAGAGTGGAAACACTAGTTGCCTCTACAATGGAGCTATTATCACATATATATGATTTATAACACCTAAATACTCCCACACTTTGAGAATAAATAGATATGATCAAAATAGTATCAATCTCACCGAGATTCCAGAGACATTTTGAGAGATAATAAAGTTAAAGTTAAAGTAGCAATGAAATAATTCTCTGCATTTGACCCATCACCCTTGATCACCCCCTGGGAGGTGAGGGGAGCAGTGAGCAGCAGCGGTGGCCGCGCCCGGGAATAATTTTTAATGATTTAACCCCCAATTCCAAGCCTTGATGCTGAGTGCCAAGCAGGGAGGTAATGGCTCCCATTTTTATAGTCTTTTGTATGACTCAGCCGGGGTTTGAACTCACAACCTACCCATCTCAGGGCGGACACTCTAAATAATATGTTTTATTTGTAAAAGCACTTTACATTGAGCAAACAACCTCAAAGTGCTACAGTGCATTTAAAAAAAACAAAAAAAAAACAACAACGCTAAAACTACAAATAGCTGCCCCCAACAAGTAAAATAGTTAAAGAAATAAAAACTAGAACAGCCTAATAGCTACAACTAGCACACATATATATTAAAAAAAAGAGGCTTTTTTAAAAAGAAGGGTTTTTAAGCCTTTTTTAAAAGCATCCACAGTCTGTGGTGCCCTCAGGTGGTCAGGGAGAGCGTTCCACAGACTGGGAGCGGCGGAGCAGAAAGCCCGGTCTCCCACTAGGCCAATGAGGAGGAACCACAGATCCCTTCCCCATCAACAACAATTCTAATCAAGCAGACTTTGTGAGGGCCAACAACGATTACTTTGGGAAAAATTATGATCCAGAACCTAAGATTTTTGAGCCCGAACACAAAGAGGATGAGCAATAAAGTTTAGAAGATGGATGTAGCTTTATTGTGACACTATAGCATTAGCAGCATTGCTAAGTGCTAAACATACAAACTAACCACAATAAAACAAACACTTACTGTAATATTTCCACTAACGCTCACATAATTGCATTTAGATGAAGATTCAAGCACAATCCTCACTACGGGTTACACAAAAGCTGTTGCAGGAAGCGTCTTTTTGTGTCTGTTTCACCACCTGTGGGACGTGAAAGTGGACCAGCCTGTGGTCCTTGGCCACATTTGTGCATGAATTACAATCTAGAATGTACTTCTAGCAAGTTTGAGACCAAGCAGGAGCAGCCGAGTGTGTCAACAATAGCAGGTTAGCACGTCCATTTTTCTTCTTGGCGGCTTAATTGTCACGATGGTCACGCAGCATTAGCAGAAGTGACAGTGAGTGTAGAGTTGGATCAGAAGATGTCGTATTGCTGATCTGCTCTTATAAATAATAATAAATGGGTTATACTTGTATAGCGCTTTTCTACCTTCAAGGTACTCAAAGCGCTTTGACAGTATTTCCACATTCACCCATTCACACACACATTCACACACACATTCACACACACATTCACACACACATTCACACACTGATGGCGGGAGCTGCCATGCAAGGCGCTAACCAGCAGCCATCAGGAGCAAGGGTGAAGTGTCTTGCCCAAGGACACAACGGACGTGACTAGGATGGTAGAAGGTGGGGATTGAACCCCAGTAACCAGCAACACTCCGATTGCTGGCCCAGCCACTCTACCAACTTCGCCACGCCGCCCCCTCTTCCAGGCGTTCAAATAGGAAAGATCTTTAACAGAGTCCTGGAAGATAAAGGTCATAAAGTCGGGGGGGGGGGGGGGGGGGGGCTCTTAAAATGATGACTTTCCTCATCTTGTGGAATACAATCGGACCGTGCTCGTGTCTGCAGTGATCACTTTGCAAAATGTTTGTTTGAACATTTGATTTGTTTGAGTGACTTTCTGTGATGCAATCCACTTTATTGTCTACTATATTAGTAGTGTTTGAGAGCAGGACTAAACGTAAACAAAGGACAAGAGATGGCATTGGACCGTGTTCGTGTCTGCAGTGATCACTTTGCAAAATGTTTGTTTGAACATTTGATTTGTTTGAGTGACTTTCTGTGATGCAATCCACTTTATTGTCTACTATATTAGTAGTGTTTGAGAGCAGGACTAAACGTAAACAAAGGACAAGAGATGGCATTGGACCGTGCTCGTGTCTGCAGTGATCACTTTGCAAAATGTTTGTTTGAACATTTGATTTGTTTGAGGAACTTTCTGTGATGCAATCCACTTTATTGTCTACTATATTAGTAGTGTTTGAGAGCAGGACTAAACGTAAACAAAGGACAAGAGATGGCATTGGACCGTGCTCGTGTCTGCAGTGATCACTTTGCAAAATGTTTGTTTGAACATTTGATTTGTTTGAGGAACTTTCTGTGATGCAATCCACTTCATTGTCTACTATATTAGTAGTGTTTGAGAGCAGGACTAAACGTAAACAAAGGACAAGAGATGGCATTGGACCGTGCTCGTGTCTGCAGTGATCACTTTGCAAAATGTTTGTTTGAACATTTGATTTGTTTGAGTGACTTTCTGTGATGCAATCCACTTTATTGTCTACTATATTAGTAGTGTTTGAGAGCAGGACTAAACGTAAACAAAGGACAAGAGATGGCATTGGACCGTGTTCGTGTCTGCAGTGATCACTTTGCAAAATGTTTGTTTGAACATTTGATTTGTTTGAGTGACTTTCTGTGATGCAATCCACTTTATTGTCTACTATATTAGTAGTGTTTGAGAGCAGGACTAAACGTAAACAAAGGACAAGAGATGGCATTAGTTTGTGTAATTGTGTGGTCGCTATGTCTAAATATAACTAGAAGACCTGCTTGTGCAAATAAAGTAACTCATGTTAAGTCCTAGTAATAAATATTGTCATTGTTGGTCCAATCCACAGGATTTTTGTTTTCAACATAAACTAAAATGTAGTTGTTGTTGTTGTTGTGCAGGAAAGTGCTTTATTTGACACGGATGACCACATTGTGGTGATATTTACCATCAATTGATTAAAGTGGACCCCGACTTAAACAAGTTGAAAAACTTATTGGGGTGTTACCATTTAGTGGTCAATTGTACGGAATATGTACTGTACTGTGCAATCTACTCATACAAGTTTCAATCAATCAATCATTTGTTAGCATCAAGAAATAAAGTATATGAATACATCTGTGGTAGACTCACCAGCATAAACTGTAATCACTAGCTAACATTGCTGAACAACATCTACAGCTAAATAATCAGACAAAATATCAACTTCACACATAACATGAATTGTACAAACCCCGTTTCCATATGAGTTGGGAAATTGTGTTAGATGTAAATATAAATGGAATACAATGATGTGTGTCCATGAAGGTCCTGTGATTGCTTCTCTGTGAGGAAGGAATCCCTGTGGAGTGATTCACCCTCATGCCTCTGGTCTGATTCACCCTCATGCCTCTGGAGTGATTCACCCTCATGCCTCTGGTCTGATTCACCCTCATGCCTGTGGAGTGATTCACCCTCATGCCTCTGGAGTGATTCACCCTCATGCCTCTGGAGTGATTCACCCTCATGCCTCTGGTCTGATTCACCCTCATGCCTCTGGAGTGATTCACCCTCATGCCTCTGGAGTGATTCACCCTCATGCCTGTGGAGTGATTCACCCTCATGCCTCTGGTCTGATTCACCCTCATGCCTCTGGAGTGATTCACCCTCATGCCTCTGGAGTGATTCACCCTCATGCCTGTGGAGTGATTCACCCTCATGCCTCTGGTTTGATTCACCCTCATTCCTCTGGAGTGATTCACCCTCATGCCTCCTGCTGCATGAATGTTTCATTGCTTCATCATCACTCATCAATTATTCAGCTGCTGGATATCCAAGGCCATTGTTGTTGTTGACTGCCCACGCTAAAGTGTGGTCAGAGGACAATAAGAATAGTCCTGATGTGGGAGATCAATCCCAAATGTAATCCCAAATGTAATCCCAAATGTAATCCCAAATGTAATCCATCAACTGTCCGTGATAGCAATGTGAGACGGACGTTAGCATGCATGTTAGCGCACATGCTAGCCTCGTATCATCGTGTTACTATTTACTCTCCTATATCTGCCAGGATTAACTCTAACTGTCTATATCTATGTATCCTATATCTAACTGTCTATATCTATGTATCCTATATCTAACTGTCTATATCTTTGTATCCTATCTCTGCAAGGATACACCATTACACCCTTAGCTCTAACTGTCTATATCTATGTATCCTATCTCTGCGAGGATACAGCATTACATCATCAGCTCTAACTGTCTATATCTAGCCGACACCAGGTCTTCATGACTTAATCCTCAAATCAAAATATTGATTCTTTGAATTCTTCTAAAGAGGCCATTTTGACATGTATTTCCTTATAAAGAAAAACATTGTGAAATCATAAATTATTTCAGCTATGTATAAGAAATGACTAAGTATATTAGTATTTATTATTATTTCAGCTATGTATAAGAAGTGACTAAGTATATTTGTATTTATTATTATTTCAGCTATGTATAAGAAGTGACTAAGTATATTAGTATGTATTATTATTTCAGCTACGTATAAGAAGTGACTAAGTATATTAGTATTTATTATTATTTCAGCTATGTATAAGAAGTGACTAAGTATATTAGTATTTATTATTATTTCAGCTATGTATAAGAAGTGACTAAGTATATTTGTATTTATTATTATTTCAGCTATGTATAAGAAGTGACTAAGTATATTAGTATTTATTATTATTTCAGCTATGTATAAGAAGTGACTAAGTATATTAGTATTTATTATTATTTCAGCTATGTATAAGAAGTGACTAAGTTTATTAGTATTTATTATTATTTCAAGCATTTCAGATTGTTCCCAAGTAAAAATAGAATACAAATAATAATAGGATTAATTGCATGATTTAGTGTGTCAACATTCTGCCTGTATGAAAATATGAATAATCACTTACACATTAAACCATTTTTATTGTGGTTGTTTTTAAAGTAAGTTAGCATTATTTTGTATTTTAATTAAATAACTAAACATGGTTTATATTGATTTTTTATTTTGAGAGCTTCTAATATTTTAGATTAGGGGTGTCTAAACTTTTTCCACCAAGGGCCACACACTGGAAAGTCAAGTATGGGGCGACCATTTTGATATTTTTATATAAACAAAAAAAAAAGCTAAAAAAAAATAAGACATGAACAAAAATGTGTTGTAGGTGACCAAGTATATTTATATACATTTAAAAAATGCAACTTTTTTTGATTACATTTTTACTCTTATTCCTACAGTCTTTTTTTTTTTTTTTTTAGATAAATATTATTATTTGAAAATACACAACAATATTTGCACAAACTACCGGTATCGTATCGCTTTTGCCGATACCAGCCTGATGTATACTTGGTGGTGTCAGGTTCAAATACTGATGACATCTATTAAACAGACAAAAAGCAAGGAATCATGCAGAGACAAAGTACAATTTTACTCATGAGTATTGGGCTGTACACTTAGTTACAGTTCCAACCTACGCTCTAAGGTACAGTCCCACATGCTCCTCTATTTATGTGGGAGGTCCCTGGTTACATCACTGAGGCTGCTTCTGAAGGGGCGGGGGGTCATTTCAGCAGCCCCAGTTAGACACAATATATGATTGATTATTCATGAAATGGAAATGTGCTGCCAATCGTGATATTGCCCTGTTGCTGCTTTGTCTGCGTCAATGTACTTGATGTTCGCCCTTGGCAGTCAGCAGGCCGAGTCTGGACACACACTGATACGAGACGACTCGCAATCCAAGATTGCAAGTTGTCCCTTTGCACAGATAGAAAAGTACAACTTCAGCACAATTGACAATAACTATAGCAACGGCCTTTAAGCTTAAGAGTTGTGTGATAACTTACACATCATTATTCTAACAGGTGGTATCACCAGTCGTATCGCACATCACAAAGAGCCAGTGTGGAAGTGGGAATTAGAAGTCATACCACGAAAGGGACAAGCGGTAGAAAATGGATGGATGGATGGATCTTCAGAGGTGTAACGATGCCACGAGTGTGGAAGTGGGAATGAACAGTGGTGATGTTTACTTGGTGGTATCACCAGTGGTATGGCACATGAATGTGGAAGTGGGAATGAGCAGTGGTGATGTTTACTTGGTGGTATCACCAGTGGTATGGCACATGAGTGTGGAAGTGGGAATGAGCAGTGGTGATGTTTATTTGGTGGTATCACCAGTGGTATGGCACATGAGTGTGGAAGTGGGAATGAGCAGTGGTGATGTTTACTTGGTGGTATCACCAGTGGTATGGCACATGAATGTGGAAGTGGGAATGAGCAGTGGTGATGTTTACTTGGTGGTATGGCACATGAGTGTGGAAGTGGGAATGAGCAGTGGTGATGTTTACTTGGTGGTATGGCTCATGAGTGTGGAAGTGGGAATGAGCAGTGGTGATGTTTACTTGGTGGTATCACCAGTGGTATGGCACATGAGTGTGGAAGTGGGAATGAGCAGTGGTGATGTTTACTTGGTGGTATGGCACATGAGTGTGGAAGTGGGAATGAGCAGTGGTGATGTTTACTTGGTGGTATGGCACATGAGTGTGGAAGTGGGAATGAGCAGTGGTGATGTTTACTTGGTGGTATGGCTCATGAGTGTGGAAGTGGGAATGAGCAGTGGTGATGTTTACTTGGTGGTATCACCAGTGGTATGGCACATGAGTGT
>NC_084756.1:14244901-14254901 GCF_033978785.1 Entelurus aequoreus
TATTCAAACCTTTCCAACTTAAAAATATTCAGCCTGTTCAGGAATTGTGTGTTCTTTTTCAACAATTATAAATAAAATTCCCAGATTTCCTAAAATTCCCAATTTTTAGGAACATTTTCCCCATTCAAAATGAATTATCCATTTTTCAAACTTCCACAATTTCCTAATTTTTCAACCAATTCAAACCATTCCACCTTCAACGGATTCAATTTATCCTGGAAATTCAAACAACCATTTTTCCACGTTCAACAAATTTCCAGGAATTCCTGTTTTTTTCTAACCTTATTTTCAATTTTTTTCCAGTGCGATGACTCCTTTCACATTTGCCATCCCATTTCAACCGTTCCGCTGTCAAAACATTCCTCTTAGTCAGGACAAACAACCAAGAACTTGAAAAATTCCCGGTTTTCCCGAAATTCCGTAATACCATTTTTCAATTAAAAACTGTTACTACTTCAACATTTCTTGCCCCATTTAAACAATTCCAACACCAAACAATTCAGCTCATTCAGGACATTCATGCTCCTAATTATTTTTTTTTTTTAAATCTCGCTTTTCCCCAAATTTCCAGGAAGTTCCCATTGAAATGATTGGGACATTTTTCCAAGTTGCACAATTCCCACATTCAAAGCATTCCAACATCAACACATTCCACTCATCCTGGACATTCAAACTAACACTTTCCCAAGTTACAAACCAAATTCCGGTTTTCCTGGAAATTCAAACTCTTCAACATTCAAACTATTCTTCCATTCATCCTACATTCTGTCAGCATTTCACTTCAACTTCAGCATTCACACGCAGTTCCTTCAGGAATTGCCTCTTCTAGTTAGGGTCCGCACAGGACCTTTTCAAAAGGAATCCCAAAGGGAGTCCTTTTGCAATGGGACGAAAGGACCCTATTGAAATTGTAATGTTTTATTATTCTTTATTATTATTATTCCGCAGCTTTGCGCACTACTACGCCCCCCTTAACATGCTTCAAAACTCACCAAATTTTTTACACACATCCAAAAAGTGTGCCAGCAGACTTTAGTCAAAAAACCAAACCCAAAAAATCCCAATTGCACTCTAGCGCCCCCTAGGTAGAAAACTGCCTCTAACTCCCACTAGGAAGGTCGTAGAGACATGAAACAAAAACCTGTATGTAGGTCTCAGTTAGACTTACAATTCATAATTTTACTTCTTCGGGCGAAAACCAACAGGAAGTTGGCAATTTCCCCTTCAAGACAAAAAATGACTAAAAACACTCATTTTTGATTTTTGAGCTGTAATTTGACCCCCTTAAAATACTTCAAAACTCACCAAAATTCGCACACACATCGGGACTGCGGGAAACTGCGATCTAAAAAAAAAAACGAATCCCAAAACTCAAAATTGTGCTCTACATAATTTTTGGGAAAAAAAGAGACAAAACTGCTCCTCAGAGGAAAAATCTGACAAAACTGCTTGTAACTTCCGGTAGGAACGTCGTAGAGACATGAAAAAAATACCTCTATGTAGGTCTTGCCTGGACCTACATTTCATAGATTGACATCCTTCAGCAAAAATCAACAGGAAGTTTGCTATTTCTCCTTCTAACCATCATTTTTGTTACAACCGGTCACCAAACATCAAACATTATCTCCTCTGAGTGCGTTTGTCGTCTCGGCTTCAAACTGCTACAGGAGAGAGATTGAACCCTTCTGATTAAAAGTTGACGAAAGAGTGGTGATTAGTGCTACCGTTTTGATTTTACGCGCCTTCAAAGACCCGCAGCACTAAAGTTGCTACGGTGCCAAAAATGACAACGAAACTGCGATTAGACCTTCTTTGGCCTCAATACACACAATACCCTATAATGACAATGTGAACTCAGACACAACTTCCTCTAACTCCCAGTACGAATATCGTAGAGACACGAAACAAAAACCTCTATGTAGGTCTCACTCAGGACTACCACTGGACTAAAGTATTGGACACCTAGGACTAGCACCTGCCAGAAGGCGGACCCGACCAATGCTGCTTGCAGCTTTAATTGTGTTTGTTTTTCTTCTTGTTTATGATGAGTGCTACTCTTCTCTCATGTCGGCAATCAGGAGGCTGAAATGTCCCTGTTCGCCAATCAGGAGGTTTTATCTGCCTTTGTTTCTACAAAACTGGATGCACTAATCGTGGGCGTGTTGCGGGTGATCTACTAAGACTGTACTACCGACTGTCACCATGGAGACATTCATTTCTGCACACCCATTGCATCATCTGCGATGGGTGTGCAATGGGGGATACGAAGATAACAAACTCTGATTGTGGAGGGAATGTTTTGGTTAAGGATCAGGGAAGGCAGTAATAACATCACTCGTAAAATAACCCATTTGGGGAGCAACCTTTGGGCCAAAATACAACATAAATGAGTGATCACCCAACATCTCAGCAGTCTTTGGAGAAAGTGAAAGGTTTGGAGTCGTCTCCAGCAGACTCCAAGAATGCATCAGGTGCCATAAAAGTGTCTTAACTTTGACAAAAACTGGCAGGTTTTTGAGACAAAGCTACAGTTGTCAGATTGTTGTTGTAAGAGCTAACGCAGAGGAACTACTTTTAGTAACACGGCGCCTTGGTCACGGAGCGACTGCAGCTATTGACGCACTGAGCTGCTGCATCGCCTCTGAGTCGGTGAAAGTCTGTGCTGGATTATAAATCATGCCTTGCACCTGCACAGTCGAAGAGAAGTTGGTCAACTTGGAAATTCCACTTAGCTCTCAGCATTTTCACCTTAGGGAGGGTTACGCTGAGTTCATCCTCTAGACAGGGAACGCAAGTCGGGTGCTGAAAGATATAAACATCCTAGTCTTCATCCCAGTGAACAACAATAACAATCACTTACTGCACAATGTCTGCTCTCACCGATGAGATGTTTATATATTCCCGTTTAGATGAAGAATTCATCATAATCCACATGAAGGGTTTAAAAAACAGTTACCGTGGACCAACGTCTTTTTGTGTCTTTCCACCTCCGGGAATAAGTTGGATGTCACAGATGAACAACTTCTCGGTTTATGGTTCCAGGTGAGAGGCTAGCTTTATAATTGTTGTTTGTAAATTAACAATGATTATATTGGAGAGTAACCTTTGGGCCTAAATACATCCTAAATGAGTGATCAACCAACATCTCAGCAGTGTTTAGAGCAGGGGTCACCAACGCGGTGCCCGCGGCCACCAGGTAGCCCGTAAGGACCAGATGAGTAGCCCGCTGGCCTGTTCTAAAAATAGCTCAAATAGCAGCCTCTATTTTTTAAATTGTATTTATTTACTAGCAAGCTGGTCTAGCTTTGCCCGACATTTTTAATTCTAAGAGAGACAAAACTCAAATAGAATTTGAAAATCCAAGAAAATATTTTAAAGACTTGGTCTTCACTTGTTTAAATAAATTCATTATTTGTTTTACTTTGCTTCTTATAACTTTCAGAAAGACAATTTTAGAGAAAAAAATACAACCTTAAAAATGATTTTAGGATTTTTAAACACATATACCTTTTTACCTTTTAAATTCCTTCCTCTTCTTTCCTGACAATGTAAATCAATGTTCAAGTAAAAAAAAAAAAAAAGATTGTAAAGAATAATAAATACATTTTAATTTATTATCTTCATTTTAGCTTCTGTTTTTTCAACGAAGAATATTTGTGAAACATTTATTCAAACTTATTATGATTAAAATTCAAAAAAATTATTCTGGCAAATCTAGAAAATCTGTAGAATCAAATTTAAATCTTATTTCAAAGTCTTTTGAATTTCTTTTAAAAAATGTTTTCTGGAAAATCTAGAAGAAATAATGATTTGTCTTTGTTAGAAATGTAGCTTGGTCCAATTTGTTATATATTCTAACAAAGTGTAGATTGGATTTTAACCTATTTAAAACATGTCATGAAAATTCTAAAATTAATCTTAATCAGGAAAAAATACTAATGATGTTCCATAAATTATTTTTTTAATTTTTTCAAAAAGATTCGAATTAGCTAGTTTTTTTCTTCTTTTTTTCGGTTGAATTTTGAATTTTAAAGAGTCGAAATTGAAGATAAACTATGTTTCAAAATTTAATTGTCATTTTTTTTCGTGTTTTCTCCTCTTTTAAACCGTTCAATTAAGTGTAAATATCATTAATTATTAATAATAACATAGAGTTAAAGGTAAATTGAGCAAATTGGCTATTTCTGGCAATTTATTGAAGTGTGTGTCAAACTGGTAGCCCTTCGCATTAATCACTACCCAAGAAGTAGCTCTTGCTTTCAAAAAGGTTGGTGACCCCTGCTTTATAGAAAGTGAGGGGTTTGGAGTCGTCTCCAGCCGACTCCAAGAATGCATCAGGTGCCATAAAATTGTCTTAACTTTGACAACAACTGGCAGTTTTGGAGAAGAAGCTGCAATTGTCAGATTACTCATGAAAATGCAAACCCTCGGTAGATCAGGCCAATAATGATTAAAAAAGATGTCTGGTGAGCTGGTCTTCAGATGTTGAAGTGGTCCTGCTGTAGGAGGATGAACAACAATTGCAACTTTGCGGCTGATTTGGGTCAAGCTGACATTTGTGAAATCATCTTCTCTGCATGGCTCCGCACTATTTGCTGGAAGGGATGAAAAGGAGTCTGAGTACTGTAAATATTGCAATTTTGTTTTGTGACGTCCGCCCTCGTCCTTCCTGGATTTGTCCACATTTACTTAAAGGCTTCCATTTTTCAGCATGTTTGGAACTCATGAAGAAAGCGAAGGCGCGTTTAGCCAATCTTGGAGGGCATATTGCGCAACAGAAAGGCTGAGTCCTGTCTGCTTGCTTACGTAATCTGCACATGCACTCGTGCACAAGTCCAGATGTAATCTGCACATGCACTCGTGCACAAGTACAGATGTAATCTGCACATGCACTCGTGCACAAGTACAGATGTAATCTGCACATGCACTCGTGCACAAGTACAGATGTAATCTGCACATGCACTCGTACACAAGTCCAAATGTAATCTGCACATGCACTCGTACACAAGTCCAGATGTAATCTGCACTTGCACTCGTACACAAGTCCAAATGTAATCTGCACATGCACTCGTACACAAGTCCAGATGTAATCTGCACATGCACTCGTACACAAGTCCAGATGTAATCTGCACATGCACTCGTGCACAAGTACAGATGTAATCTGCACATGCACTCGTACACAAGTCCAGATGTAATCTGCACATGCACTCGTACACAAGTCCAGATGTAATCTGCACATGCACTCGTGCACAAGTCCAATTGTAATCTGCACTTGCACTCGTACACAAGTCCAAATGTAATCTGCACATGCACTCGTACACAAGTCCAAATGTAATCTGCACGTGCACTCGTGCACAAGTCCGAATGTGGTGTGGCTTGAGCGTGTCTGGCAAACACTTTATGATCTCCTTCATGCTTGTGCCCAGGAGTGGAAGGCATGGAGTGCTCCCTGCCCATGGACGGCCGGCGGGTGTCCCTGAGCCAGCTCTCCAAGGACAGCTTCCGCGAGTGCCAGGCCAGCCTGACCCTCACAGACCTGCTCATCATCATTTTCTCTGGCATCTCCGTGTCCGTAGTGGCCATCATGACCAGCTTCTTCCTGGCGTCCACCGTCCACTGCTTCCAGCGCTGGAGTAAAGGCTCCAAGGGCGACGAGGAGGAGAGCGAGGAGTGACAAGGGGCTCCTCTAAACCTGGACGCTTCCAACCTGGGCAAGACTCCACGGGGGCCGGATTGACGCCGCGTTCTCCCTGGTGAACGCCCAGGACTGTAGTTTTCTTTGCACACGGCCATCTAATCATGGTACGGTATATATTAGCGGGTGATGCCCCGCTCCACCCAACATGGTCTACCATCTCAAACATAGCTAGGGTAGCACTTTGCATAGAAGGTGCAGGGAAGATCATACAACTTCCACAATGTTCACACTTGTAGCTCGTACACTGTTACACTGCCCTTCTTTAGAACCGCACCTAAAAGCACAACAAAGGGTGTGACGGTACACCATCATCGCACTTTGGTACTTGCACCTTTTTTTGGTTCATTTTTGGTACAGTAAGCGTAAAACATGCAAAACATAAAACTGTGTAGCTTTTAATGAGATATATATGTGTACATATATATATATATATATATATATATATATATATATATATATATATATATATATATATATATATATATATATATATATATATATATATATATATATATATATATATATATATACATACATATATATATATATATATATATATATATATATATATATATATATATATATATATATATATATATATATATATATATATATATATATATATGTATATGTGTATATATATATATATATATATATATATATATATATATATATATATATATATATGTATATGTGTATATATATATATATATATATATATATATATATATATATATATATATATATATATATATATATATATATATATATATATATATATATATATATGTACATATATATACATATATATATATATATATATATATATATATATATATATATATATATATATATATATATATATATATATATATATATATATATATATATATATATATATATATATATGTATGTATGTACATATATATGTATATATATATATGTATTTAAATATTAATATATATATATATATATATATATATATATATATATATATAAATATTTAAATACATATATATATATATACATATATATGTACATATATATATATATATATATATATATATATATATATATATATATATATATATATATATATATATATACATATATATATATATATATATATATATATATATACATATATATATATATACGGATATATATGTACATACACATATATATATATATATATATATATATATATATATATATATATATATATATATATATATATATATATATATATATATATATATATATATATATATATATATATATATATATATATATATATATATATATATATATATATATATATATATATATATATATATATGTATGTACATATATATCCGTATATATATATATGTATATATATATATATATATATATATATATATATAGGCTATTATGGGACGACTAACGATGTAGCTTATGAGATGATTGTATTCCGCACAAAAAGCACTCCCAAAATCATCCAAAAAGCGCCAATGACACTCCATTTACCTACTGTGACCGGCATACTAACCAAGTATTAGCCACATTCTTATTGTAAGAGCTAGCGCAGAGGAACTACTTTTAGTAACACGGCACCTTGGTCACGTAGCGACTGCAGCTATTGACGCACTGAGCTGCTGCATCGCCTCTGAGTCGGTAAAAGTCTGTGCTGGATTATAAATCATGCCTTGCACCTGCACAGTCGAAGGCTGTGGCCATAAGCCGAGAACTTGATCAACTTGGAAATTCAACTTAGCTCTCAGCATTTTTACCTGAGTGAGGGTTATGCTGATTTCATCATCTAGACAAAGAAGGCAAGTTGCGTGCTGAAAGATATAAACATCCCAGTCTTTATCCCAGTGAAAAATAAAAACAATCATTTACTGCACAATGTCTGCTCTCACTGATGGGATGTTTATATATTCCTGTTTAGATGAAGAATTAATCATAATCCACACAAAGGGTTTAAAAAACAGTAACCGTGGACTAACGTCTTTTCGTGTCTTTCCACCTCCAGGAATAAGTTGGATGTCACAGATGAACAATTTCTCGGTTTATGGTTCCAACATTTTACTATCCAGGTGAGACACAAGGTTTATAATTGTGTGAATGTTCAAACTTCTCACATATAAGATTCTACACCAAATAAATAATCTATTTATTATTTGTATTATTATTATTATTATTATTATGATTATCAATATTATTGTGTAATGTCCAAGATTCAACGCCAAATAAATCATCTATTTATTATTATTATTATTATTATTATTATTATTATTATTATTGTGTGAATGTCCAAACATTCTCACATATAAGATTATACACCAAATACACCATCAATTTATTATTATTAATTATTATTATTATTATTATTATTATTGTGGGAATGTCCCACATTCTCACATATAACATTCTACACCAAAAAATATATTTGTTATTATCCTTATTATTATTATTATTAATATTATTATTATTGTGCGAATGTCTGACATTATCAGAGATAACATTCTATACTAAAAAAATCATCTATGTATTATTATTATTATTATTATTATTGTGTGAATGTCCACACATTCTCACATATAATATTCTTCACCAACATCATGTATTACCATTATCATTATTACTATTATTATCAGTATTAATAACATAATTATTAATAATATTGTGTGAATATATTCACACATTCTCACATAAAACATTCTACACCAAAAAATTATGTATTTATTATTATTATTATTATTATTATTGTGCTAATGTCTCAGCTGCATTCGGACGGAAGGCTGAGATGGGCTCCAGCACCCCCCGCGACCCCGAAAGGGACAAGCGGTAGAAAATGGATGGATAGATGTGTGAATGTCCAAACATTCACACATTTAAGATTCCACACCAATAAAATCATCTATTTATTAATATTATTATTATTTGTATTATTATTATCATTATTTTTATTATTATTATTATTATTATCATTGTGTGAATGTCCACACATTCTCACATATAACCTTCTACACCAAAAACATAATCTATGTATTATTAATATTATTATTATTATTATTATTATTATTACTGTGTGAATGTACAAAAATTGACACACAGGATTCTACACCAATAAAATAATCTAGTTATTATTATTATTATTATGTGAATGTACGTTGGTGCCCTCCACAGTTCACAGTCTTCATCTGATCGGAACTGTTCAAGTATGAAAAGGTTCAACTCGACCGGGAATCGTGAGCTCCCCAAAATTTTTGATTTTATTTTTCATTTTAAATATCGTGGATTACCCAGAATTCCGGGTTTTCCAGGACAATTTGCCTATTGAAAATGATCGGCCATTTTTCGAGCTTGCACAACTCGCACATTTCTAAACCGATTTGAAGCGTTCCACCATCCCCTCACCCTGGACAATCAAACTACCAAAGTTCAAAACAATTCCAGGAATTCCCAGAATTCTCTGTTTTCCTAAGCCTTAGTTTCACCTCCTCCTGGCAAGTTTTCACAGGCCACATTTTTCAACCGTTTTTGACCTTCAAACCTCTTAGCTGGGACGACAAAAGTTATCATTTTTTCTTTTGTACAAATTCCCGGTTTTGCCAAAATTCCAGGATATGCAAAATACCCATTTTCAATTCAAATTGTTACTAGGTCAACATGTTTCAACCCATTTCAAAAATTCCAACACCAACCCATTCTTATCATCTCGGACAATTGTGCTAGTATCAATAGTCCTAAAATTTGGTGTTTTTCCAAACTTCCCAAATGTTCAGGAAATACTCATTCACATATATATTTATAGTTCTACAATGCCCGACATTCTCAAAATGTTGCACCATTTTTTAACCTGATTCCGACCTTTTAACCATCCAGCCACACTACTCTTCCCATATATCTAACACAAAACAACTTTTCCCTTTCCCAAAATTCCCAGAATTTCCGGTCCTTTTCTCCCCATTGACAATGAATGGGAAATATACAATCTATTGCATATCCCACATTTCTCATCCCATTCCAGCATCCACCCAAGCCTATCTGCGGTTCGGCACATACGCACCCGAATTGCAAATCCTCGTCCAGAATTAACTTTCGCCAGCTAACAGGCGATGCAACAGCTCACCGGCTGATGACGTCAATACAGCAGCATAAGCTAGTTACGTTTATTTATATGACCGAGTGCAAACAACCTTCCCTAGTCATGTTGGGGAAAAAAAATAAAACATCTCACCAACACAAAATGTTAATAAATATGGTCACTGAACTTTGTGGATATTATGAAACACATCCATTCATTATTAAAAC
>NC_084756.1:14259901-14287401 GCF_033978785.1 Entelurus aequoreus
TTAATTATTTTAACGCGCATGCGTTCTGGCTTCCTTTTGACTCTCGATCCGTTCCGTAGCATGGGAAAATGTCATTGCGTTCAGTGACTGTTGAGCCACAAGCTGGAGAAGTAGCGAGCAGAAATGCACAAAAAGGGTAATTTATGAAAATCCCGCATCCAAAGTGACGGCAAGTCCTCCTCTCGACAGGACAAGACTGATTTTTTATTTTTGATCGCCACGAAACGACATCATTGGAGCAAAAGCGTGCTGGCGCGCTTTGCCGCTTACTCCCGTGTTTGGATTACGGTTGAGTGAATTAATTCAATGTAAATTGTTACACTTCCGGCTTTAGGTAAGCAGAAAGTTTAAAGTCATTTTATATTGGCGACTTTAACCTCGTCAAAACACGTCAAGACGCACCAATCACAGACTTCGGGCTTCACAACAGTAGCGCTGCGCATCACATCCGCTCTAACTAGCCTGGCAAAATGTAAAATGTCTTACATTACGATGATGCCTTGTCAAAGATGTTTTGTCATGTAATCTGTGATATTTCCGCCTGAATAAATGTTTTCTGGCAGATTGAAATAAAGTGTATAGTCTTTTATAACCTGGTGTGATTGATAGTGCACACTAGCAGAATGCTGAATATTACATTTGAATAATAAATAGAGAAGGTTAAAACAATTGTCATGCAGAGATATAAATACCATTAACATCATTCGTACACAAGTGCTTTACAGGAAATTAAAAGAAGGAACAATAATTCAAAATAGAATCAGAAAACACAATCATCATTAAAACAATCACACATAATTTAAATCAATCAAATGCTGTAGATAAAATTATTTCAGTTGTATGTGCACAATTAAACGTGTTTTCAGCCTGGATTTGAACATTGACAACGTTGAGGCCTGTCTCACTTTTCAGGAAGACTATTCCAGATTTTAGGAGCATGAAACTGAAAGGCAGTTTCACCATGTCTGGTCCTGACTCTGGGCACCAGCAGGAGTTTCACCATGTCTGGTCCTGACTCTGGGCACCAGCAGCAGTTTCACCATGTCTGGTCCTGACTCTGGGCACCGGCAGGAGTTTCACCATGTCTGGTCCTGACTCTGGGCACCAGCAGCAGTTTCACCATGTCTGGTCCTGACTCTGGGCACCAGCAGCAGTTTCACCATGTCTGGTCCTGACTCTGGGCACCAGCAGCAGTTTCACCATGTCTGGTCCTGACTCTGGGCACCAGCAGGAGTTTCACCATGTCTGGTCCTGACTCTGGGCACCAGCAGGAGTTTCACCATGTCTGGTCCTGACTCTGGGCACCAGCAGCAGTTTCACCATGTCTGGTCCTGACTCTGGGCACCAGCAGGAGTTTCACCATGTCTGGTCCTGACTCTGGGCACCAGCAGGAGTTTCACCATGTCTGGTCCTGACTCTGGGCACCAGCAGGAGTTTCACCATGTCTGGTCCTGACTCTGGGTACCAGCAGGAGTTTCACCATGTCTGGTCCTGACTCTGGGCACCAGCAGCAGTTTCACCATGTCTGGTCCTGACTCTGGGCACCAGCAGCAGTTTCACCATGTCTGGTCCTGACTCTGGGCACCGGCAGGAGTTTCACCATGTCTGGTCCTGACTCTGGGCACCGGCAGCAGTTTCACCATGTCTGGTCCTGACTCTAGGCACCGGCAGCAGTTTCACCATGTCTGGTCCTGACTCTGGGCACCGGCAGCAGTTTCACCATGTCTGGTCCTGACTCTGGGCACCGGCAGGAGTTTCACCATGTCTGGTCCTGACTCTGGGCACCAGCAGCAGTTTCACCATGTCTGGTCCTGACTCTGGGCACCAGCAGGAGTTTCACCATGTCTGGTCCTGACTCTGGGCACCAGCAGCAGTTTCACCATGTCTGGTCCTGACTCTGGGCACCGGCAGGAGTTTCACCATGTCTGGTCCTGACTCTGGGCACCGGCAGCAGTTTCACCATGTCTGGTCCTGACTCTAGGCACCGGCAGCAGTTTCACCATGTCTGGTCCTGACTCTGGGCACCGGCAGCAGTTTCACCATGTCTGGTCCTGACTCTGGGCACCGGCAGGAGTTTCACCATGTCTGGTCCTGACTCTGGGCACCAGCAGCAGTTTCACCATGTCTGGTCCTGACTCTGGGCACCAGCAGCAGTTTCACCATGTCTGGTCCTGACTCTGGGCACCAGCAGCAGTTTCACCATGTCTGGTCCTGACTCTGGGCACCAGCAGGAGTTTCACCATGTCTGGTCCTGACTCTGGGCACCAGCAGCAGTTTCACCATGTCTGGTCCTGACTCTGGGCACCAGCAGCAGTTTCACCATGTCTGGTCCTGACTCTGGGCACCAGCAGCAGTTTCACCATGTCTGGTCCTGACTCTGGGCACCAGCAGGAGTTTCACCATGTCTGGTCCTGACTCTGGGCACCAGCAGGAGTTTCACCATGTCTGGTCCTGACTCTGGGCACCAGCAGGAGAACACTCCATGAAGGTTCTCAGAGCTGGAGATGCTTCTAACATGTCAGAGAAGTACCATGAACATACTTGTTAACAATTAGAGCTGTTTTAAAGTCTATTGTTGGAGCAACAGCATATGGTCGTATTTCCTGGTTCTAGTCAGGACTCGGGCAGCAGCATTTTGGAGGTACTGCAGTTGCTTTACAGCTCGTTTAGAGAGCCCAGTGACCAGGCCAATACAGTAGTCTAATGTAATGTAATGTACAGAATATCAGAAGCATTTACATTACCAAACATATTTGACAATCAAACCATGATCCTAACAATTCACCTTTTGTGTGATCTAAACATGGCGTAGCTCCTCCTCTGAATGCAAGTGCTTCTAGAGCAGGAAAACTAATTCTTTATTACCAGAAAATACAAAATCTGGCAAGACACGTCTGACAATTGTTTTTATTTGTCATTAAAAATGTGTCCTTTTTGTGTGGAGCATAATGTCTAAAAAAAACATTTAATTAAAGCAAACTAATTGTCCAATCATGATGATAACAACTTGAAAATGATCTGTTTAGGGCAGTGTTTTTCAACCACTGTGCTGCGGCAAACTAGTGTGCCGTGAGATACACACTGGTGTGCCATGGGAGATTATCTAATTTTTATCTAAATGGGTTAAAACTATTTTTTGCAAAGCAGTAATTATAGTCTGCAAATGATGTGTTGTTGTTGAGTGTCGGTGCTGTCTAGAGCTCGGCAGAGTAACCGTGTAATACTCTTCCATATCAGTAGGTGGCAGCAGGTAGCTAATTGCTTCGTAGATGTGGGAAACAGCGGGAGGCAGTGTGCAGGTAAAAAGGTGTCTAATGCTTAAACCAAAAATAAACAAAAGGTGAGTGCCCCTAAGAAAAGGCATTGAAGCGTAGGGAAGGCTATGCAGAACGAAACTAAAACTGAACTGGCTACAAAGTAAACAAAAACAGAATGCTGGACGCCAGCAAAGACTTACTGCGGAGCAAAGACGGCGTCCACAAAGTACATCCGAACATGACGTGACAATCAACAATGTCCCCACAAAGAAGGATTAAAAAAAACTGAAATATTCTTGATTGCTAAAACAAAGTAGATGCGGGAAATATCGCTCAAAAGGAAGACATGAAACTGCTACAGGAAAATACCGTAATTTCCGGACTATAAGCCGCTACTTTTTCCCCTCGTTCTGGTCCCTGCGGCTTATACAAGGGTGCGGCTTATATACAGCCTGTTCTTCTCCGACACCGACGAAGAGGATTTCGGTGGTTTTAGTACGCAGGAGGAAGACAATGACACAATGATTAAAGACTGACTTTTCATATACCGGTAGGCTGGTTATTTTGATAACGTACAGGCGAGCACTTTGTATTACTTTGCACCGTTGTATTATTTGTACTCTGCACGAATGCTGTTCGCCATGTCAAAGATGTGAAAGTTTGATTGAATGATTGAAAGATTTATTGTTAATAAATGGGACGCTTTGCGTTCCCAAACAGTCATCTCTGTCCCGACAATCCCCTCCGTGGTAGCAGGAACCCCTATATACTACGCTAATTACACTATATACTACGCTAATTACACTATATACTACGCTAATTACACTATATACTACGCTAATTACACATCAAAACCCTGCGGCTTATAGTCGGGTGCGGCTTATATATGGAGCAATCTGTATTTTCCCCTCAATTTAGCTGGTGCGGCTTATAGTCAGGTGCGGCTTATAGTCCGGAAATTACGGTACCCCAAAAAAAGAAAAAGCCACCAAAATAGGAGCGCAAGACAAGAAGTAAAACACTAGCGCTATAGAGATGCATGCTTGGTTATGCTTTAAAGTCATATCCAACAATTGCGACTTTTTACTGTCAACTGAGTTTTGTTTTTTATTGATTTCTTCTGGTGGTGTGCTTCCACATTTTTTCAACGCAAAAAATGTGCCTTGGCTCAAAAAAGGTTGAAAAACACCGATCTAGGGTACACTCATTAATGGTGGAAAATCACATTTACCTGCCATTATCTTGCGATTAATTTGAAGTTAACCAAAACTGGGATTAATGGCGATTAAAAATGTTAACCGTTTGACAGCCATAGTAGATAATAACGAGTAAACACCCTCCCCCATGCACCCCCCCATGCACCCCCCATGCACCCCCCCCCCAGCCTCTCTCTTTCACAGCCTCAGTCGCAGCCTCATCTGTAACCACATCACGGTGTTATTTCACCCAGAAGTGTGATGGCGCCGGCTCACTATGCAAAGCGCTGCACTATTTTAGGAAAGGACGTTGAGAAAATTAAAGGCTTAAGAAGGGGGGAAAAAAAAAAAGGTTAGACGCCACCTGCTTGCATAATGTTCATCTGGTGAATGTGCAAGAGTCAAGTTGTGCAGCTGCATGCATTCATCCACGCCTGGTGACAGGATGAACCAGGACAGGTCAGTTTGACACACAAAAGTCACTGAGCAGCCTCCAAGTCAGCGAGGCGCGTGACGGCGGCGGTCGTGAGGAGGATTCTCCCGCAACCATCTACCTCGTCCTGTTGTCACGGCAACACAGCCGGGGGGCCCTCAGCTCGTGGAAGCCGAGGCGGGAACACGGAGCAGGGAGGGATGCTGGGAAACTGGCCCCGAGTGCGACTGCCCGGACTCGCCTTCCTCTACGCATCCACGACTAACAGGAAGTGGCATTTGGGAAAAAAATGCAAAATCGTAAAAGCGTGAGCGTGGCCCCGTGAACCAGTCGCCGACTTTCATCTTGGAAGTGCCCCGCCCATCACTGCATGTCATTGTACGTGGGGCATTGAGGGGTCACCAGGACCAGCTGGCGAGGTGTGTCGCCACAAGTACAACGCTGATAATAGCATCACATCAATCTGAGGTACGAAGGATTCAGTGACCAAGAGAAATAGTCATCCACAGTCACACTACTGGCAGAATAGGTCATCCACAGTCATACTACTGGCAGAATAGGTCATCCACAGTCACACTACTGGCAGCATAGGTCATCCACAGTCACACTACTGGCAGGATAGGTCATCCACAGTCACACTACTGGCAGAATAGGTCATCCACAGTCACACTACTGGCAGAATAGGTCATCCACAGTCACACTACTGGCAGAATAGGTCATCCACAGTCACACTACTGGCAGAATAGGTCATCCACAGTCACACAACTGGCAGAATAGGTCATCCACAGTCACACTACTGGCAGAATAGGTCATCCACAGTCACACTACTGGCAGAATAGGTCATCCACAGTCACACTACTGGCAGAATAGGTCATCCACAGTCACACTACTGGCAGAATAGGTCATCCACAGTCACACTACTGGCAGAATAGGTCATCCACAGTCACACTACTGGCAGAATAGGTCATCCACAGTCACACTACTGGCAGAATAGGTCATCCACAGTCACACTACTGGCTGAATAGGTCATCCACAGTCACACTACTGGCAGAATAGGTCATCCACAGTCACACTACTGGCAGAATAGGTCATCCACAGTCACACTACTGGCAGAATAGGTCATCCACAGTCACACTACTGGCTGAATAGGTCATCCACAGTCACACTACTGGCAGAATAGGTCATCCACAGTCACACTACTGGCAGAATAGGTCATCCACAGTCACACTACTGGCAGAATAGGTCATCCACAGTCACACTACTGGCAGAATAGGTCATCCACAGTCACACTACTGGCTGAATAGGTCATCCGCAGTCACACTACTGGCAGAATAGGTCATCCACAGTCACACTACTGGCAGAATAGGTCATCCACAGTCACACTACTGGCAGAATAGGTCATCCACAGTCACACTACTGGCAGAATAGGTCATCCGCAGTCACACTACTGGCAGAATAGGTCATCCACAGTCACACTACTGGCAGAATAGGTCATCCACAGTCACACTACTGGCAGAATAGGTCATCCACAGTCACACTACTGGCAGAAAAGTTCATCCACAGTCACACTACTGGCAGAATAGGTCATCCACAGTCACACTACTGGCAGAATAGGTCATCCACAGTCACACTACTGGCAGAATAGGTCATCCACAGTCACACTACTGGCAGAATAGGTCATCCACAGTCACACTACTGGCAGAATAGGTCATCCACAGTCACACTACTGGCAGAATAGGTCATCCACAGTCACACTACTGGCAGAATAGGTCATCCACAGTCACACTACTGGCAGAATAGGTCATCCACAGTCACACTACTGGCAGAATAGGTCATCCACAGTCACACAACTGGCTGAATAGGTCATCCACAGTCACACAACTGGCAGAATAGGTCATCCACAGTCACACTACTGGCAGAATAGGTCATCCACAGTCACACTACTGGCAGAATAGGTCATCCACAGTCACACTACTGGCTGAATAGGTCATCCGCAGTCACACTACTGGCAGAATAGGTCATCCGCAGTCACACTACTGGCTGAATAGGTCATCCACAGTCACACTACTGGCTGAATAGGTCATCCACAGTCACACTACTGGCAGAATAGGTCATCCACAGTCATACTACTGGCAGAATAGGTCATCCACAGTCACACTACTGGCAGCATAGGTCATCCACAGTCACACTACTGGCAGGATAGGTCATCCACAGTCACACTACTGGCAGAATAGGTCATCCACAGTCACACTACTGGCAGAATAGGTCATCCACAGTCACACTACTGGCAGAATAGGTCATCCACAGTCACACTACTGGCAGAATAGGTCATCCACAGTCACACAACTGGCAGAATAGGTCATCCACAGTCACACAACTGGCAGAATAGGTCATCCACAGTCACACTACTGGCAGAATAGGTCATCCACAGTCACACTACTGGCAGAATAGGTCATCCACAGTCACACTACTGGCAGAATAGGTCATCCACAGTCACACTACTGGCAGAATAGGTCATCCACAGTCACACTACTGGCAGAATAGGTCATCCACAGTCACACTACTGGCAGAATAGGTCATCCACAGTCACACTACTGGCAGAATAGGTCATCCACAGTCACACTACTGGCTGAATAGGTCATCCACAGTCACACTACTGGCAGAATAGGTCATCCACAGTCACACTACTGGCAGAATAGGTCATCCACAGTCACACTACTGGCAGAATAGGTCATCCACAGTCACACTACTGGCAGAATAGGTCATCCACAGTCACACTACTGGCTGAATAGGTCATCCGCAGTCACACTACTGGCAGAATAGGTCATCCCACAGTCACACTACTGGCAGAATAGGTCATCCACAGTCACACTACTGGCAGAATAGGTCATCCACAGTCACACTACTGGCAGAATAGGTCATCCGCAGTCACACTACTGGCAGAATAGGTCATCCACAGTCACACTACTGGCAGAATAGGTCATCCACAGTCACACTACTGGCAGAATAGGTCATCCACAGTCAACACTACTGGCAGAATAGGTCATCCACAGTCACACTACTGGCAGAATAGGTCATCCACAGTCACACTACTGGCAGAATAGGTCATCCACAGTCACACTACTGGCAGAATAGGTCATCCACAGTCACACTACTGGCAGAATAGGTCATCCACAGTCACACTACTGGCAGAATAGGTCATCCACAGTCACACTACTGGCAGAATAGGTCATCCACAGTCACACTACTGGCAGAATAGGTCATCCACAGTCACACTACTGGCAGAATAGGTCATCCACAGTCACACTACGGCAGAATAGGTCATCCACAGTCACACAACTGGCTGAATAGGTCATCCACAGTCACACTACTGGCAGAATAGGTCATCCACAGTCACACTACTGGCAGAATAGGTCATCCACAGTCACACTATCTGGCAGAATAGGTCATCCACAGTCACACTACTGCAGAATAGGTCATCCGCAGTCACACTACTGGCAGAATAGGTCATCCGCAGTCACATTACTGGCTGAATAGGTCATCCACAGTCACACTACTGGCTGAATAGGTCATCCACAGTCACACTACTGGCAGAATAGGTCATCCACAGTCATACTACTGGCAGAATAGGTCATCCACAGTCACACTACTGGCAGCATAGGTCATCCACAGTCACACTACTGGCAGGATAGGTCATCCACAGTCACACTACTGGCAGAATAGGTCATCCACAGTCACACTACTGGCAGAATAGGTCATCCACAGTCACACTACTGGCAGAATAGGTCATCCACAGTCACACTACTGGCAGAATAGGTCATCCACAGTCACACAACTGGCAGAATAGGTCATCCACAGTCACACTACTGGCAGAATAGGTCATCCACAGTCACACTACTGGCAGAATAGGTCATCCACAGTCACACTACTGGCAGAATAGGTCATCCACAGTCACACTACTGGCAGAATAGGTCATCCACAGTCACACTACTGGCAGAATAGGTCATCCACAGTCACACTACTGGCAGAATAGGTCATCCACAGTCACACTACTGGCAGAATAGGTCATCCACAGTCACACTACTGGCTGAATAGGTCATCCACAGTCACACTACTGGCAGAATAGGTCATCCACAGTCACACTACTGGCAGAATAGGTCATCCACAGTCACACTACTGGCAGAATAGGTCATCCACAGTCACACTACTGGCTGAATAGGTCATCCACAGTCACACTACTGGCAGAATAGGTCATCCACAGTCACACTACTGGCAGAATAGGTCATCCACAGTCACACTACTGGCAGAATAGGTCATCCACAGTCACACTACTGGCAGAATAGGTCATCCACAGTCACACTACTGGCTGAATAGGTCATCCGCAGTCACACTACTGGCAGAATAGGTCATCCACAGTCACACTACTGGCAGAATAGGTCATCCACAGTCACACTACTGGCAGAATAGGTCATCCACAGTCACACTACTGGCAGAATAGGTCATCCGCAGTCACACTACTGGCAGAATAGGTCATCCACAGTCACACTACTGGCAGAATAGGTCATCCTCAGTCACACTACTGGCAGAATAGGTCATCCACAGTCACACTACTGGCAGAATAGGTCATCCACAGTCACACTACTGGCAGAATAGGTCATCCACAGTCACACTACTGGCAGAATAGGTCATCCACAGTCACACTACTGGCAGAATAGGTCATCCACAGTCACACTACTGGCTGAATAGGTCATCCACAGTCACACTACTGGCAGAATAGGTCATCCACAGTCACACTACTGGCAGAATAGGTCATCCACAGTCACACTACTGGCTGAATAGGTCATCCACAGTCACACTACTGGCAGAATAGGTCATCCACAGTCACACTACTGGCAAGATAGGTCATCCACAGTCACACTACTGGCAGAATAGGTCATCCACAGTCACACTACTGGCAGAATAGGTCATCCACAGTCACACTACTGGCAGAATAGGTCATCCACAGTCACACTACTGGCAGAATAGGTCATCCACAGTCACACTACTGGCAGAATAGGTCATCCACAGTCACACTACTGGCAGAATAGGTCATCCACAGTCACACTACTGGCAGAATAGGTCATCCACAGTCACACAACTGGCTGAATAGGTCATCCACAGTCACACTACTGGCAGAATAGGTCATCCACAGTCACACTACTGGCTGAATAGGTCATCCACAGTCACACTACTGGCAGAATAGGTCATCCACAGTCACACTACTGGCAGAATAGGTCATCCACAGTCACACTACTGGCTGAATAGGTCATCCACAGTCACACTACTGGCAGAATAGGTCATCCACAGTCACACTACTGGCAGAATAGGTCATCCACAGTCACACTACTGGCTGAATAGGTCATCCACAGTCACACTACTGGCTGAATAGGTCATCCACAGTCACACTACTGGCAGAATAGGTCATCCACAGTCACACTACTGGCAGAATAGGTCATCCACAGTCACACTACTGGCTGAATAGGTCATCCACAGTCACACTACTGGCAGAATAGGTCATCCACAGTCACACTACTGGCAGAATAGGTCATCCACAGTCACACTACTGGCAGAATAGGTCATCCACAGTCACACTACTGGCAGAATAGGTCATCCACAGTCACACTACTGGCTGAATAGGTCATCCACAGTCACACTACTGGCTGAATAGGTCATCCACAGTCACACTACTGGCAGAATAGGTCATCCACAGTCACACTACTGGCAGAATAGGTCATCCACAGTCACACTACTGGCAGAATAGGTCATCCACAGTCACACTAATGGCTGAATAGGTCATCCACAGTCACACTACTGGCAGAATAGGTCATCCACAGTCACACTACTGGCTGAATAGGTCATCCACAGTCACACTACTGGCAGAATAGGTCATCCACAGTCACAGTACTGGCAGAATAGGTCATCCACAGTCACACTACTGACAGAATAGGTCATCCACAGTCACACTACTGGCAGAATAGGTCATCCACAGTCCCACTACTGGCAGAATAGGTCATCCACAGTCACACTACTGGCAGAATAGGTCATCCACAGTCACACTACTGGCAGAATAGGTCATCCACAGTCACACTACTGGCTGAATAGGTCATCCACAGTCACACTACTGGCAGAATAGGTCATCCACAGTCACACTACTGGCAGAATAGGTCATCCACAGTCACACTACTAGCAGAATAGGTCATCCACAGTCACACAACTGGCAGAATAGGTCATCCACAGTCACACTACTGGCAGAATAGGTCATCCACAGTCACACTACTGGCAGAATAGGTCATCCACAGTCACACTACTGGCAGAATAGGTCATCCACAGTCACACTACTGGCAGAATAGGTCATCCACAGTCACACTACTGGCAGAATAGGTCATCCACAGTCACACTACTGGCAGAATAGGTCATCCGCAGTCACACTACTGGCAGAATAGGTCATCCACAGTCACACTACTGGCAGAATAGGTCATCCACAGTCACACTACTGGCAGAATAGGTCATCCACAGTCACACTACTGGCAGAATAGGTCATCCGCAGTCACACTACTGGCAGAATAGGTCATCCACAGTCACACTACTGGCAGGATAGGTCATCCACAGTCACACTACTGGCAGAATAGGTCATCCACAGTCACACTACTGGCAGAATAGGTCATCCACAGTCACACTACTGGCAGAATAGGTCATCCACAGTCACACTACTGGCAGAATAGGTCATCCACAGTCACACTACTGGCAGAATAGGTCATCCACAGTCACACTACTGGCAGAATAGGTCATCCACAGTCACACTACTGGCAGAATAGGTCATCCACAGTCACACTACTGGCAGAATAGGTCATCCACAGTCACACTACTGGCTGAATAGGTCATCCACAGTCACACTACTGGCAGAATAGGTCATCCGCAGTCACACTACTGGCAGAATAGGTCATCCACAGTCACACTACTGGCAGAAGAGGTCATCCACAGTCACACTACTGGCAGAATAGGTCATCCACAGTCACACTACTGGCAGAATAGGTCATCCACAGTCACACTACTGGCAGAATAGGTCATCCACAGTCACACTACTGGCAGAATAGGTCATCCACAGTCACACTACTGGCAAGATAGGTCATCCACAGTCACACTACTGGCAGAATAGGTCATCCACAGTCACACTACTGGCAGAATAGGTCATCCACAGTCACACTACTGGCAGAATAGGTCATCCACAGTCACACTACTGGCAGAATAGGTCATCCACAGTCACACTACTGGCAGAATAGGTCATCCACAGTCACACTACTGGCAGAATAGGTCATCCACAGTCACACTACTGGCAGAATAGGTCATCCACAGTCACACTACTGGCTGAATAGGTCATCCACAGTCACACTACTGGCAGAATAGGTCATCCACAGTCACACTACTGGCAGAATAAGTCATCCACAGTCACACTACTGGCTGAATAGGTCATCCACAGTCACACTACTGGCAGAATAGGTAATCCGCAGTCACACTACTGGCAGAATAGGTCATCCGCAGTCACACTACTGGCAGAATAGGTCATCCGCAGTCACACTACTGGCTGAATAGGTCATCCGCAGTCACACTACTGGCTGAATAGGTCATCCACAGTCACACTACTGGCAGAATAGGTCATCCACAGTCACACAACTGGCTGAATAGGTCATCCACAGTCACACTACTGGCAGAATAGGTCATCCACAGTCACACTACTGGCAGAATAGGTCATCCACAGTCACAGTACTGGCAGAATAGGTCATCCACAGTCACACTACTGGCTGAATAGGTCATCCACAGTCACACTACTGGCAGAATAGGTCATCCACAGTCACACTACTGGCAGAATAGGTCATCCACAGTCACACTACTGGCTGAATAGGTCATCCACAGTCACACTACTGGCAGAATAGGTCATCCACAGTCACACTACTGGCAGAATAGGTCATCCACAGTCACACTACTGGCAGAATAGGTCATCCACAGTCACACTACTGGCTGAATTGGTCATCCACAGTCACATTACTGGCAGAATAGGTCATCCACAGTCACACTACTGGCAGAATAGGTCATCCACAGTCACACTACTGGCTGAATAGGTCATCCACAGTCACACTACTGGCAGAATAGGTCATCCACAGTCACACTACTGGCAGAATAGGTCATCCACAGTCACACTACTGGCTGAATAGGTCATCCACAGTCACACTACTGGCAGAATAGGTCATCCACAGTCACACAACTGGCTGAATAGGTCATCCACAGTCACACTACTGGCAGAATAGGTCATCCGCAGTCACACTACTGCCCGAATAGGAATCTATCTTCTATCCTACATTCCCTGTCACCTCAAAACAGAGATTAGTATTCAGGTAAATCCAGCACGACCATTCCTACTTATGTCCATACTTGCCAACCTTGAGACCTCCAAATTCGGGAGATTTTTTTTTGGGGGGGGAAGGTTGAGGTGGGCGGGGTCGGGGGGCGGGGCCAGGGTTAAGGGGGGAGGAGTATATTTATAGCTTGAATTCACTTAAATTCAAGTATTTCTTATATATATACATAAATAAAAAAAATACTTGACTTTCAGTGAATTCTATATATGTAACTGCTGTGTACCCGTCCCGCCAAGAACCCACACACAGGCTGGATTGGATGATGTGGTTCTTTACTGGTAACTGCAATGAGTGATCAGAACGCACATACACACAATATGTAGTTAGCACTTCTGCTGGTTTCCATGTCATTAGCAGAGTAAAGGAAGTCTGCCCATAGCTTCCGGTTTGCGGTCATATTTACAGACTTTTAGGTACCAGCAGATGACGCAATTGGACCTCTCATTGCATAACAAACCAATATACATATTTTAGCAGGAATTTCACTCAAATAATCAAAGTATTTCTTATACCTGTTACATATATATATATATATATATATATATATATATATATATGTATTTTATTATATATATACATATAAATAAAATAAATACTTGAATTTCAGTGTTCATTTATTTACACATAACACTCCTCTCTACTCACTGTTGTATTTGAAAGTGCAATGCTTTGCAGCCAGTAGCACAGCCTTTGAAGGAGCATAGGTATGGGCAGTGTAATATTCTGGGTTGGAGTCAATAACCAGGCGAGGTGAAGAAGTTACGTCTCTATACTTCATACTTCAGAACACTTGCCGTCAGCGTGCGCAATACAACGTAAACCGTTGGCCAACCAAAAAGTAACCACAGAACACTATACGGTATAATGTTCTGTGGTTACTTTTTGGTTGGCCAAGCGGACGTGACGACAGGCTGTCCTCACTCAGGTCCGCACGAACCTGGAGGGGGCGTGCCTTAAGTCCGGTTGGAAATCGGGAGAAATTCGGGAGAATGGTTGTCCCGGGAGATTTTCGGAAGAGGCACTGAAATTCGGGAGTCTCCGGGAAAATTCGGGAGTTCCTGCGTACTCTCAGGGCATTCAATCGATCGCAACTGGACTGTTTCGGTTGGTCTTGGAAGACGTTTCGCCTCTCATCCGAGTAGGCTTCCTCGGTCATGAACAGGGGCCTCCACCGAAAACCCAAGCATACCGATCAGTACCCTACAACACAGAGCTGGTAACCTTCCCACCAGCCCACAGGCCAAAGAGAGAGAGCATAGGCATTTGAGGGAAGATCTCAAAACCTGTAGTCACCCCAGCTGGTCGTTTGTGAAAAGTGCATCCAGTTCCAGAAATAACAAGAACAGAGTGGATGACGAGGAAAAAGGTGATGGACGCAAACATTTTGTCAATCCATATGTATCAGGTCTATCTAAGAAACTCAGAATCATTTTAACCAACACGACATCCCAATACACTTCAAACCAGGCGACACCCCGAGACAGAGACTGGTGCATCCTAAAGACCGGACACACCACACCCACAAAAATCATCTTGTGTGTGCTATCCAGTGTAATGATGAACGCACTGATTCATATATGGGGAACTAAGCCGACGCCTGACACAGCACAGACGGGCAAACTCTTCAGGCAAAGACTCACCTGAACCTCCTTGGACAACAACAATGTACAGATCCTGGACAGGGAGGACGGATGGTAGGAAAGAGGAGTGAGAGAAGCCATCTTTGTCAAGGTTGAAAAACCATCCCTGAACAGAGGAGGTGGTCTGTGAGACCACCTATCTTCCACATACAACACTGTCCTTTCAACCATTCCTAAAAGACTCTGCAATTTAGCCTCCAACAAATAACAGCCGTTAGAAACATTATTTGTTTACGAATGCTAACGTGGGTGATTCTGGCTATTTTGGACTGGTAGTAGTCAAGCCACAGTGATCGTTCTGCTACACACCTCGATGCTAACCAGGGTCAATTCCGCTTCAACGACAATTTACCCTAGGATTGCTTGATTGTATCTCAACAGTTGCTTTAGTCACTACCATAGCGGGGAACCATCTTTGCCCAGGCACACCCTTGTGGTGTTGGAGTATACATTTGGGGTTTTGGCACCAGCCGCTAGACTAGATCTGACCAATCTAAGTCTATGAGCATGAACTGATAAGCCTACTTGGACGAGACAAACCCAACAGTCCATTCTTACTTACTTTCACACCAAAGGATAGTTTAGCGGTATCAAACTCGAGGCACGGGGACTAGAGCTGAATGATTAATTGACATCAAATCGACATTAATGTCTTAATTAATGCGATAAATAACCGCAAGAGGCTGAGTTTTTGTTGTATCCACCGTCACTGGGATTTGAGTGACAGACATGTCCACCGGAGACTCGTGTTTGTTTGTTTCTCGCTTCAAACGGGGAGAAAGATGTCTCACCCTGTGCATCGCTCTCAGCCCCTGAGAGCTGAGACTATGGACTATGGACTATGGAAGGAAGCTGGAGTACCTAACAAAACCTGACCAAATCAAGGTACAGATCCTAGGTTTGTATCCCCTAATGTTGACATCTTGCGTGTGAATTTGTTGCATTCATTTCTTGGTAGAAAAAAAATGCACAAATCCTGATGACACCATTCATAAATATGCCTGAGGTGGATATTGATCATGTGGACTATATTTGGTAATAGGGTTGTCCCGATACTAAGATTTTGGTACCAGTACCAAAAAACATTTTGATACTCTGATACTTTCATTTTTGGCTTCATTTTAACAAAACAATCTTACATATGTTAAACATATTGTTCTTATTGCACTCAAAGAACAATTTTAGAGGATTAAAAAACAACAATAAACACATTGGGCTTTCCTTGTTGCACTCAAAGAACAATTGCTATGCTCTATGGTTGCCACCCTTGGTCTGTACTTTAACAAAAATAAAATCATTAGTAAATACTAGAAATAATACTATGGCTGACACTACACAGGTAAGACCTGTAGCAGGTAAAACACACAGTAAATGATAAAACACAAATTGTAGCAATTTGTTGCAAAATTCAATCATTTCACTTGCATTAGTTTACGCTACGTAGGCGGCAGAATGCGGATGAAAAAAAGTACATGCATTTTTCAACCGTTTTCAATTCATTAGTACCACGGTGCTTTATTACCATGGATTGATTAACGTGGACTTAAACAAGTTGAAAAACTTATTGGGGTGTTACCATTTAGTGGTCAATTGTACGGAATATGTACTGTACTGTACAATCTACTAATAAAAGTTTCAATCAATCAATCAATTAGTACATTTATACCGTAGATCAGGGGTCCCCAAACTTTTTGACTCGGGGGCCGCATTGGGTTAAAAAAATCTGGCCGGGGGCCGGGCTGTATATATATATATATATATATATATATATATATATATATATATACTCTATGTACGTTAGGTCAGGAAAAAACACAGAGGCTATATCATCCCTACAAGCCTGTTCCACAGGTTTCTCTGCTCGTCTGTATTAAGTTAAGTCCTGCCACACAAATGCTTACACGAAAGACGGTCAGCATTCTTCTGCGTTTAGTTCCACAGTAACTCATTGAGGTTACTGTGGTTTATCGAACTATATACCTGGACTTTAAAGATACAGTATATATAGTCGAGGTTTCTGTGGTTTATCTGTCATACAGTGCTCAATACCGTAATATGTGATTATCTTGTGTGATGACTGTATTATGATGATAGTATATATGATAGTATATATCTGTATCACGAATCAATTTAAGTGGACCCCGACTTAAACAAGTTGAAAAACTTATTGGGGTGTTACCATTTAGTGGTCAATTGTACGGAATATGTACTTCACTGTGCAACCTACTAATAAAAGTCTCAATCAATCAATCAAACCGGGGTAGAGCGGAATAGGTCAGGAAAAAACACAGAGGCTATTTCATCCCTTCAAGCCTGTTTCGCAGGTTTCCCTGCAAAACGTATATATGTATATATATATATATATATATGTGCCGTTAGGGGTGCATGTCTGACGCAAGGTCTGTTTAACACCTTTCTTACGTCACAACTCTGGAGACCGATGAGCGTTGTCAGCCGGTTTATTGACAATCAAAAGGGTGAAACTAAAAAGACAAACAATACAGTCAATATATACATATGCTATGCAAATATATTCATATATATGCTGTAATGCTACCTTACAAGGCATGCGAAGGTAAACAAAAGTGAATTTGTACTACGACGCCATCTTAGATGACAACGCAAATTAATCGCTAATGAGCATGACAAAGATCTCATTATACATCACAAATCGTAAATTTAGCTCGAAATATTTTAGACAAAAACCAAGTTTCAAAGTTCAACTTATGATACATACCGGCGATGCAACCTTAAACAAAATATATATGCAGTATTTCTTGGAAAAGAACCACCATAAGTACGTGCTGGCACCGTAGATTTCTCTGCTTGGCTTATGCAACTTCCGGTCAATAAAGTTTGATTCAAAGTACACACTTCTCAAAGATTTAGTAACTGCCCTGACCACATGATGGCGACAAATACACATGTAATAATGTTAATTAAATAACAAGCAATAAGCCCAACACACTTCAACAACAAGAGTTTACAACTTTTAGTTGTAACAGAACAATATATATATATATATATATATATATATATATATATATATTCCGAGCGCGATGATGTCACGTTATCAATGGGAAAATACATTTTTAGACAATAGGATTTGCCTGAGCGGCTAGAAGACAACAAGTGGTAGAAAATGGATTAGAAAGGACAGATTAAAAAAATAATAATAATAATTTTTATTTTATTTTTTTTAACTTGGGACAGATTTTAGACGCTGCCGGGCCGGATCCGGCCCGCGGGCCGTAGTTTGGGGACCCCTGCCGTAGATCCCTATTTGGTGCCATCAATTAAACTAAGCCTGACTGACTTCTTTAAATGACACAGTTTATTGAATTGCTGTATTGATCAATATAGATAACATACGCTGAATAAAAGGTGCGTGAAAGGAAACACGTGCCCTGACTGTCAGTCTCTGGCCTACAAAGCTGGCAGAGTAAGACAACCCCCGAGAGGAAGCGATGAATGAATAATAGTTGAGGGTCCAGCAGTGGGATTAAGCTTCTGAGAGGTGTGTGCAGCAGGAGCAGGCTCAGGTTGCACCAATGAAAAGGGAGATGTAGCAGATAAGAGCAATTTCCACTAAGTTCAGACAAGTTTTGGGGGAAACAAAATGCTATCATGTTTGTGAGGCTTCCTCCCACATCCTGAAATAATGTTTTCTATAATAATTGTCCACCTAAATAAGTGACATTTTCACTATGGAGCCAATTCATGCCAATGCAAGCAATCCTGCAAATGATTTGTGGCCTTGAAACTTTGTCCAGTGCCCGCAACTCCTCCGCACACTTCGGCCATTCGCTCAAATTTGTCACATTCCTATACGTCCTGTAACATCCAGGAAGAAAGGATGTCAGCCATCTTGAAACATGTCCCGACTGTCATCTGCATGCAGGAGCCAAGAATTGTTTGATTGAAATGTTTCAGGGTTCCTCACCTGACAATGCATTCAATGCATCAACTGTGATACAATTGTATAAAACCACCTAGATGGCAAGTTATTGTGATGTAGAGAACTGACATATTTTTACCAGTTTTCCCAAGAGATTGGCCAACATTTTGAAGGGCAAATGTCCTCTTAGACACACGTAATAAAAGTGTTTGTGAAATGATGCTCAATTACCACAACATCAAACATTATGTCGCTGCTGGTGCAAAGTTTCCTAACAAATAATGGTAAAAAACAACTTGAAATCCTTGTCCAGCTGTTTGAATACATTTCACTGCAAATGAACATCGGCTCCAAATATCGGTTATCAGCCTTCTTGACTAATAATAATCAGAATCGGTATCAGCGCTAGAACAAAACGTATCAGTGGCGCTCTGGTTGTGAATAAATGTGGATGTTTCGGCAGAAAGGGCCTCCACGGGTTATATTCCTTTGAGACTTAGTTTACTTAATGACAAAGTAAACAGGTCAATATATGCATGTCTCTGCCCTGGCTGCTCCATTCCAGCGTGTGCAGATAGCTAACAGCGTGAAGAAACAGAAGCTCCAGAGGTCTTGTTGAGGATTGATGTTCCTTCTTTGTAATTATTGTCCTTCCTCAGTTTTAATTCTTTACACTTCTTCCTTGATTTAGGATTGTAAGACTGAAAATATAAACACTAGCTAATCCATTGTGTATTTTACATAAATAATGTCCATTGTGTATTTGACATGAATAAAATAGCAGGTTTAGTGTTAATACATTTAGACAACTACATATGTTTATGCATATCAAAGTTAATTTTTACTTTTTTGTCTTTCTTTAATCCTCTTGGCCCCCTTGGCCCCATAGGGTGTCTACCATGGATCTCCACCTCACCCTCTTCTGTGTGATGGTCTTCGCTTCTTGCCAGGAGATCACCATCTTGGTCAGTCCATCAAGAGTTGAGTTGAGTTTTGGTCTCCCTGGCTTCCTCTTGCCTTGAGGGTTATAGTCCTGGGCTTGTCTTGCTAGGTTTCTCGGATCCTTCCTAAGTGTACGGCCGATCCATCCCCACTTTCTGCTTTTGATTTCATTTTGAATTTGCTCTTGGTTCATGCGTCTCCACAGGTCTACATTTGATATCTTGTTGGGCCACCAATGTACCTGAGACAGTTGTTAATAAACTTGTAGTTTTTTGACTTTTTTCTCCAGTCGTTGTTAAAAGTCAGATTTTTGCAATCTATTTAGATTTTTTTTCAAGGTTCAATGAGTAAGTCTTTTGCTGCTTCTTTGTCACACATATGCCTCGCTGTTGCCCTCTGCGGGGTGGCGGGAGTACTGCATACATCATCAACTCTAGTTTGAATGGCTTCAGTCAAATGAAAAGCTTTGGCGGGGGTGGGATTGTATTGCTTAGGCTTTTACTTTGAAGGCTTGACTTGGCTACAGGTTTATCTTATGCCAACCCAGCAGGCACAAGACATCGATACAACGTTGATTATACGCACATGTCCTTTAAAAGTGACTTCCAAACAACGTTGCAAAATAGTTGTGTTTGTAAATTGAGACAACGTTGATGTTTAATGTTGGATCCACGTTGTTGGTTGGGAAATGACCACATTTCAATGTCAAATCAACGTCAGAACTCAACATTGACTAAACACCGTCAAAAAGCATGTTGTTTCAATGTTGTATTTGTGTTGTAGAATATTGGTTGGGAAATGACCAAATCAACCCAACATTGATTAAAGGTTGTCAAAAAGCATGTTGTTTCAACGCAGTGCCGGCCCAAGCCTCCATGGGGCCCTAAGCAAAATTTGATTTTGGGGCCCTCTATTTCTGCCAATAATATTGATTGTTGATCATTCACACACCTACTATAAACTCATTGTGGCTCTGGCAGTGTTGTTTACATGATCCTATTGTCAGCCTGGTATGTCTTTATAAATGACATGTCATTTATAAAGATATGGGGGTGGCCCAGTTAAGAACATTAATAATACCAATGAATGAACGAATGATGTCCAGAGTGCCACATATGCTTCCTAAACTTAAAATGTAGAAAACATTCAGCTACAAGAGTGGCCTGGGGTTGAACAGTCCAAGTGATAAAGCTTTGTATTTACAGTAAAAGTGTCATCTTGTCTCATCAGTCTTGTACATATTAGTCTTTAATTACTAGTTTATATTTTTAGTTAATTGTTCATATTTAATGTTTACTTTGTACAAAGAGAGCGCAGTCTACTGAAGTTAAATTCCATGTGTGTTAAACATAACTGGACAATAAAGCTGATTCTGATTCACTTTATTATTTTTGGTAACAAAAACCTGAAACAGCAATGTGCACAAATAATTCGTAGTGCAAGAAAAACAATAAAGTGCAACAATAAAATCACTTAAATATATATAAAAAGGAACAAATTCAATTGTACAAAAAACAACATAATTAAATTAAATATCAAGCAAATACTTAAATAATATTAATGAACAGAGTTACCAGAAACAAGGTAACATAACGATTTATAAACAAATATAAAGTTACTACATATTAAAACTATGTAAATGTACATAACGATGTGCAAAAAATTTTTGGGGAAAAAATCAAAATAAACTACCTTAAATGAAGGTCCTTAATTCACACATTTGACCATCACATCACAGTTTTGTTCCTCTGTTCTTCGCCACCCACACCACTCCACCCACTCCTTAAAACCTGGGCTTCCTGGCTTTTCTGGAGGCAAAGTCATTTATGACATCACTGTAAGAAATCTGATGGCCGACTTTGTTATTAATACTAATCACTGCCATGTACGAGTCTGACTCAGACTCCTACATGCAAAAAATAAAAAATAATAATTTTTTGTTAATTGCTTTTGGGGGCCCCCTGGTGGCCGCGGGGCCCTAAGCAAGCGCTTAGTACGCTTATGCCTTGGGCCGGCTCTGTTTCAACGTTATGTTTAAGTTGCTCAACTTCAGAGCTTAATTCAACCAGTTCTCAACATTGTTTCAATGTCTTGTGCCTGCTGGGAATACTTCCTGAATTTTGCCGAGTACTAGATAGTGTTTATTCTTTGGGGTGAAAATTAAAATACGGGAAATGGTTGAAATGGGGATGGAAGGGACACATATTTGAGTTCCCCAGAGAAGATGGGAGAGTTGACAAAGGTCTTAACTCATTCTCTTTCTATGCCACATCAATGTGGAATGCACTCCCAACAGGTGTAAAAGAAAGGGCATCTCTATCCTCCTTCAAAACCGCAATAAAAGTTCACCTCCAGGCAACTTCAACCCTAAACTAACACCCTCCCCGGATTGCTAATAATCAAATGTAAATAATCAAAATGTACATACATTTTCTTATGCTTTCGGAATATGTACTGTACTGTGCAATCTACTAACAAAAGTCTCAATCAATCAAAAAAAGACCCGGATGCAGTCTCAGTCTCAATCTCAGCAATGCGGCATGGCCAAACTCCCTGTAAAATGGACTTTGTCCCTAAAATAAAATGGGTTATTGTACTTATTAGCGTAACTCCCAAGCTGCCAGCGGCTTTGCCAGCATGCGATGAACATGTGCAGCAAACATGCCATTAATCCGTGCTAGTGCCATGCTTCTGCAGCTAAGATCTCATGCGACCATCCTCTCTCATCTATTTGGATCACGCATGAGTTCACCAGGAGAGAAAATCCTCTCCGTATTTGACCTCAATACCGCAAGGACACTCAGAATCTCTCTGGTGGCGGTGCAGCTGCGGGACGAGCTAACTCTGCGAGGAGATAAATACATGCCATGGCCAGCAGACTGGAGAGAGGCGAACGTGTGCAGCTGTGAGCACCAAAACACACGAGCTGGCCGAGTCACGGCAGCGTTTCTGGGTGTTGTTGATAAATGGCTTTGGCTTTGCATAGGAGAGTTTTAACTTGCACTTACAGATGTAGCGACCAACTGTAGTTACTGACAGTGGCTTTCTGAAGTGTTCTTGAGCCCATGTGGTGATATCCTTTACACACTGACGTGGCTTTTTGATGCAGTACCGCCTGAGGGATCCAAGGCGCCACTTACTTACGTGCAGTGATTTCTCCAGATTCTCTGAACCTTTTGATAATATTACGGACTGTAGATGGTGAAATCCCTCAATTCCTTGCATTAGTTTGTTGAGAAATGTCATTACCCTCAAAAGTGTGGAGAGTTTGTGTTGTAAAGATTGCATGTGTGGTACATTTACAGTACTTTGGCTTCCCTGTTGCTGTTTTGGACGTCAGTCAAGTGGCTATAGGAGGAAGGGCGTTCATATGGCCACGTTCGCCGTCCGCACGGACCGGACTTTGGCCGAGAGCTGGTGGGCAGCCTGGGACGGAGTCTGCTCTCTTGGTTGCTTTGTCGGGTCTGTTCCTGTCTTTGGCCCCCAAACCCCAGCAGACCAGAGGTGGGTATGTACAGTGTATGTGGGTGTTGTAATTGTGTTTGTATTTTGTCTATGCACGGTGCAATCAAATGTGTGCAATATTTATCTTTTATTGCTAATTTTTGGGGTTTTTTAATTGGGTTTTATTTTTGTAGCTGTATATAGAGCTCTGTGCTTTTTTAATGTCTTCTATCAATCAATCAAAGTTGACTTAAATAGCTCTAAATCACGAGTGTCTCAATGGGCTGCACAAGCAACAATGACATCCTGGGCTCAGATCCCACAATGTCCTTTGTGGTCTTTCATGTTCTCCTCTTGTTTTCTTGTGATTTGACCTCAGCTTTTGTGTACTTTTTGTATCTAACCCTAACCCTAACCCTAACCCTAACCCTAACCCTAACCCTAACCCTAACCCTAACCCTAACCCTAACCCTAACCCTAACCCTAACCCTAACCCTAACCCTGGTGGGATAAATAAAGTCTATTCCATCCTATCCCTTCCCAAGCAATCCCTCCAGAGCTCTCGGACTTCCATGAGACTGACACACATCCTGACCTGGTAAGCAAATAAGTGCTGAGCACAAATACCGTGAATTCCGGACCACAAGCCGCTACTATTTTCATCGCTTTGAACCCCGCGGCTTATCATAATTTATGGATTTTTCTTCGTTTTTGTAATAAACAAACAAAGACATTTAAATAGGGTGTTATTGTTTGTGCTATGGCGCCATCTTTTGGACGAGCCTGCTCACTGCAGGTGCTACGGGGTGAACGTCTACAATATTTCCTTCTGTTCAGCGCTTTCAACCGCAAGTACAAGTGCTGTACTGTCGTCTAGTCGTCTATTGTGTTTCTACTTGTGTGGATTCTTCATTCATCACTCTAAGCAACGTTGGTGAGTTTTACAATATAACTAAAACAATCCTTACTTACTAAACCGTCCCATGTGTGATGTCTGTAGCAGTGTTTTCACGCATATATTTGTACGTGTTATCGTAATGTAATGAAGCTAGCATCGTTAGCATCAGCTAAGATGCTAACACGTTTACGAGTGTTAGTATTATTAATTTACAATAACATTATTTTTGTATTGTTTCACTTTCACAAATTTCTCAGTAAATTCACCAGGGAGTTATTGAGTCGGTTTGGCTCAGGGGTGTCCAATTTTTTCCCAGCGAAGGCCACATAAATACAAATTGAAGGATGCGGGGCCAATTTGATGCAATGATTGTACAAAACCAATACAATATGAGTCAATCAATACATTATATACTAAACTACCTGAACACAACATCCATATTTTAGCATTGTGTTACTTGTAACAACATATATTCTACGTAAAGTTGCCCTATATTATATACTACAGTAGTATTGGCCTCTAGACGAGACCAAAACAATCAGACCGCGCTGTTCAGTATCGATGGTTGTCTCAGTATTACTGACATTAGCATGCTAACTTTCTCAGCCAATTTTATAACCGAACTGGGTCATTTAACTTGGTACTTCAAACATGATTACTGTTAGCATGCCAACATGAACATTCTAACATATTAGCATTCTAACTATTTTAGCCAGTTAGCATGCTAACCTTAGCATGCTAACTTCTCAGCTACTTTTACATGCATAGGCTTCATAGTCATTCTGTCTTGGTACTTGACACGTTCCGACTGTTAGCATGTTAACATTAGCATGCTAACTTCTCAGCTACTTTTACATGCATAGGCTTCATAGTCATTCTGTCTGGGTACTTGACACGTTCCGACTGTTAGCATGTTAACATTAGCATGCTAACTTCTGAGCTACTTTTACATGCATAGGCTTCATAGCCATTCTGTCTGGGTACTTGACACGTTCCGACTGTTAGCATTTTAACATTAGCATGCTAACTTCTCAGCTACTTTTACATGCATAGGCTTCATAGTCATTCTGTCTTGGTACTTGACACGTTCCGACTGTTAGCATTTTAACATTAGCATGCTAACTTCTCAGCTACTTTTACATGCATAGGCTTCATAGTCATTCTGTCTTGGTACTTGACACGTTCTGACTGTTAGCATTTTAACATTAGCATGCTAACTTCTCAGGTACTTTTACATGCATAGGCTTCATAGTCATTCTGTCTTGGTACTTGACACGTTCCGACTGTTAGCATTTTAACATTAGCATGCTAACTTCTCAGCTACTTTTACATGCATAGGCTTCATAGTCATTCTGTCTTGGTACTTGACACGTTCCGACTGTTAGCATTTTAACATTAGCATGCTAACTTCTCAGCTACTTTTACATGCATAGGCTTCATAGTCATTCTGTCTGGGTACTTGACACGTTCCGACTGTTAGCATGTTAACATTAGCATGCTAACTTCTCAGCTACTTTTACATGCATAGGCTTCATAGTCATTCTGTCTGGGTACTTGACACGTTCCGACTGTTAGCATGTTAACATTAGCATGCTAACTTATCGGCTACTTTTACATGCTTAGGCTTCATAGTCATTCTGTCTGGGTACTTGACACGTTCCGACTGTTAGCATGTTAACATTAGCATGCTAACTTCTCAGCTACTTTTACATGCATAGGCTTCATAGTCATTCTGTCTGGGTACTTGACACGTTCCGACTGTTAGCATTTTAACATTAGCATGCTAACTTCTCAGCTACTTTTACATGCATAGGCTTCATAGTCATTCTGTCTTGGTACTTGACACGTTCCGACTGTTAGCATTTTAACATTAGCATGCTAACTTCTCAGCTACTTTTACATGCATAGGCTTCATAGTCATTCTGTCTGGGTACTTGACACGTTCCAACTGTTAGCATTTTAACATTAGCATGCTAACTTCTCAGCTACTTTTACATGCATAGGCTTCATAGTCATTCTGTCTTGGTACTTGACACGTTCCGACTGTTAGCATTTTAACATTAGCATGCTAACTTCTCAGCTACTTTTACATGCATAGGCTTCATAGTCATTCTGTCTGGGTACTTGACACGTTCCGACTGTTAGCATGTTAACATTAGCATGCTAACTTCTCGGCTACTTTTACATGCATAGGCTTCATAGTCATTCTGTCTGGGTACTTGACACGTTCCGACTGTTAGCTTGTTAACATTAGCATGCTAACTTCTAAGCTACTTTTACATGCATGGGCTTCATAGTCATTCTGTCTGGGTACTTGACACGTTCCGACTGTTAGCATGTTAACATTAGCATGCTAACTTCTCAGCTACTTTTACATGCATAAGATTCATAGTCATTCTGTCTGGGTACTTGACACGTTCCAACTGTTAGCATTTTAACATTAGCATGCTAACTTCTCAGCTACTTTTACATGCATAGGCTTCATAGTCATTCTGTCTGGGTACTTGACACGTTCTGACTGTTAGCATGTTAACATTAGCATGCTAACTTCTCAGCTACTTTTACATGCATGGGCTTCATAGTCATTCTGTCTGGGTACTTGACACGTTCTGACTGTTAGCATGTTAACATTAGCATGCTAACTTCTCAGCTACTTTTACATGTATGGGCTTCATAGTCATTCTGTCTGGGTACTTGACACGTTCCGACTGTTAGCATGTTAACATTAGCATGCTAACTTCTCAGCTACTTTTATATGCATGGGCTTCATAGTCATTCTGTCTGGGTACTTGACACGTTCCGACTGTTAGCATGTTAACATTAGCATGCTAACTTCTCAGCTACTTTTACATGCATAGGCTTCATAGTCATTCTGTCTGGGTACTTGACACGTTCCGACTGTTAGCATGTTAACATTAGCATGCTAACTTCTCAGCTACTTTTACATGCATGGGCTTCATAGTCATTCTGTCTGGGTACTTGACACGTTCCGACTGTTAGCATGTTAACATTAGCATGCTAACTTCTAAGCTACTTTTACATGCATAAGCTTCATAGTCATTCTGTCTGGGTACTTGACACGTTCCGACTGTTAGCATGTTAACATTAGCATGCTAACTTCTCAGCTACTTTTACATGCATAGGCTTCATAGTCATTCTGTCTGGGTACTTGACACGTTCCGACTGTTAGCATGTTAACATTAGCATGCTAACTTCTCAGCTACTTTTACATGCATAGTCTTCATAGTCATTCTGTCTGGGTACTTGACACGTTCCGACTGTTAGCATGTTAACATTAGCATGCTAACTTCTAAGCTACTTTTACATGCATAAGCTTCA
>NC_084756.1:14292401-14312825 GCF_033978785.1 Entelurus aequoreus
TATATGTATATATATATATATAAATATATATATATATACACATATGTATACATATATATATATATACACATATATGTATATATATATATAAATATATATATATGTATATATATATATATATATATATATATATATATATATATATATATATATATATATATATATATATATATATCAATCAATCAATGTTTATTTATATAGCCCTAAATCACAAGTGTCTCAAAGGGCTGTACAAGCCACAACGACATCCTCGGTACAGAGCCCACATACGGGCAAGGAAAAACTCACCCCAGTGGGACGTCGGTGAATGACTATGAGAAACCTTGGAGAGGACCGCATATGTGGGTAACCTCCCCCCCCTCTAGGGGAGACCGAAAGCAACGGATGTCGAGTGGGTCTGACATAACATTGTGAAAGTCCAGTCCACAGTGGATCCAACACATCAGCGGGAGTCCAGTCCACAGCGGGGCCAACAGGAAACCATCCCGAGCGGAGACGGGTCAGCAGCGCAGAGATGTCCCCAACCGATGCACAGGCTAGTGGTCCACCCGGGGTCCCGGCTCTGGACAGCCAGCACTTCATCCATGGCCACCGGACCTATGCAACTCCCCCTCGCAAGGGACAGGGGAGAAGAGGAGAGAAGAAAAGAAACGGCAGATCAACTGGTCTAAAAAAGGGGGGGTCTATTTAAAGGCTAGATTATACAAATGAGTTTTAAGATGGGACTTAAATGCTTCTACTGAGGTAGCATCTCTAACTGTTACCGGGAGGGCATTCCAGAGTACTGGAGCCCGAATAGAAAACGCTCTATAGCCCGCAGACTTTTTTTTGGCTCTGGGAATCACTAATAAGCCGGAGTTCTTTGAACGCAGATTTCTTGTCGGGACATATGGTACAATACAATCGGCGAGATAGGCTGGAGCTAAACCGTGTAGTATTTTATACGTAAGTAGTAAAACCTTAAAGTCGCATCTTAAGTGCACAGGAAGCCAGTGCAGGTGAGCCAGTATAGGCGTAATATGATCAAACTTTCTTGTTTTTGTCAAAAGCCTTGCAGCCGCATTTTGTACCAACTGTAATCTTTTAATGCTAGACATAGGGAGGCCCGAAAATAATACGTTACAGTAATCGAGACGAGACGTAACGAACGCATGAATAATGATCTCAGCGTCGCTAGTGGACAAGATGGAACGAATTTTAGCGATATTACGGAGATGAAAGAAGGCCGTTTTAGTAACACTCTTAATGTGTGACTCAAACGAGAGAGTTGGGTGGAAGATAATACCCAGATTCTTTACCGAGTCTCCTTGTTTAATTGTTTGGTTGTCAAATGTTAAGGTGGTATTATTAAATAGATGTTGGTGTCTAGCAGGACCGATAATCAGCATTTCCCTTTTCTTAGCGTTGAGTTGCAAAAAGTTAGCGGACATCCATTGTTTAATTTCATTAAGACACGCCTCCAGCTGACTACAGTCCGGCGTGTTGGTCAGCTTTAGGGGCATGTAGAGTTGAGTGTCATCAGCATAACAGTGAAAGCTAACACCGTACTTGCGTATGATGTCACCCAGCGGCAGCATGTAAATACTAAAGAGTGCAGGGCCAAGAACCGAACCCTGGGGAACTCCGCACGTTACCTTGACATAGTCCGAGGTCACATTGTTATGGGAGACGCACTGCATCCTGTCAGTAAGATAAGAGTTAAACCAAGACAAGGCTAAGTCTGACATACCAATACGTGTTTTGATACGCTCTAATAAAATATTATGATCGACGGTATCGAAAGCGGCGCTAAGATCAAGAAGCAGCAACATAGATGACGCATCACGTTAGTAATAGATCATTAGTCATTTTTGCGAGGGCTGTCTCCGTAGAGTGATTTGCCCTGAAACCGGATTGAAAAGGTTCACAGATATATATATATATATATATATACATATATATACATATATAGATGTATATACACATATATACATACATACACATATATAGACATCATATATAAATATCCACAAACATACATATATAAATATACACATATATATACATACACATATATATACACACATATAGATACACACACACACACACACACATATATATATATATATATATATATATATATATATATATATATATATATATATATATATATATATATATATATATATATATATATATATATATATATATATATATATATATATATATATATATGTGTGTGTGTGTGTTTATATATAAGGTAAGTATACGTGTGAATCTTGCATGGAACATGAAAAGTAAACATTTTAGAATAATACAAAAAAAAAGAAGTTAGAACAATAGTAATAGCAGTCTATATTTTTTCTTTTTGGAGTATTGTGATTTGCAACATTTTAAAATGAGTAGTGAGTAGAAGAGCGAGGTAAATAAAGTCTATCTGTGTTGGCCCTGCAATGAGGTAGCGACTTGTCCAGGGTGTACCCCGCCTTCCGCCCGATTGTAGCCCGAAGGGAATAAGCGGTAGAAAAATGGATGGATGGATGGATATATTCTGCACATATTCATCATGTTGGCTTGAGAAAAAAAAGAGTCCAACATTGCCATCTAGTGGGCAAGCAGGGTGCTTACATTTACACAAATAAATGCATCATTCACTCCAACTTACATTTACACAAATAAATACATCATTCACTCCAACTTACATTTACACAAATAAATACATCATTCACTCCAACTTACATTTACACAAATAAATACATCATTCACTCCAACTTACATTTACACAAATAAATACATCATTCACTCCAACTTACATTTACACAAATAAATACATCATTCACTCCAACTTACATTTACACAAATAAATACATCATTCACTCCAACTTACATTTACACAAATAAATACATCATTCACTCCAACTTACATTTACACAAATAAATACATCATTCACTCCAACTTACATTTACACAAATAAATACATCATTCACTCCAAGTTACATTTACACAAATAAATACATCATTCACTCCAACTTACATTTACACAAATAAATACATCATTCACTCCAACTTACATTTACACAAATAAATACATCATTCACCCCAACTTACATTTACACAAATAAATACATCATTCACTCCAACTTACATTTACACAAATAAATACATCATTCACTCCAACTTCACCTCATGTTGTTACACCTCATGTTGTTACACCTCATGTTGTTACACCTCATGTCGTTACATGTCATGTTACACCTCATGTTGTTACACCTCATGTTGTTACACCTCATGTTGTTACACCTCATGTTACACCTCATGTTGTTACACCTCATGTTGTTACACGTCATGTTGTTACACCTCATGTTGTTACACCTCATGTTGTTACACGTCATGTTGTTACACGTCATGTTGTTACACCTCATGTTGTTACACCTCATGTTGTTACACCTCATGTTGTTACACCTCATGTCGTTACACGTCATGTTACACCTCATGTTGTTACACCTCATGTTGTTACACCTCATGTTGTTACACATCATGTTGTTACACGTCATGTTGTTACACCTCATGTTGTTACACGTCATGTTGTTACACCTCATGTTGTTACACGTCATGTTGTTACACCTCATGTTGTTACATGTCATGTTGTTACACCTCATGTTGTTACACGTCATGTTGTTACACGTCCTGTTGTTACACGTCATGTTGTTACACCTCATGTTGTTACACCTCATGTTGTTACACCTCATGTTGTTACACGTCATGTTGTTACACCTCATGTTGTTACACATCATGTTGTTACACCTCATGTTGTTACACGTCATGTTGTTACACCTCTTGTTGTTACACGTCATGTTGTTACACCTCATGTTGTTACACCTCATGTTGTTACACGTCCTGTTGTTACACGTCCTGTTGTTACACCTCATGTTGTTACACGTCATGTTGTTACACCTCATGTTGTTACACGTCATGTTGTTACACCTCATGTTGTTACACGTCATGTTGTTACACCTCATGTTTTTACACGTCATGTTGTTACATGTCATGTTGTTACACCTCATGTTGTTACATGTCATGTTGTTACACCTCATGTTGTTACATGTCATGTTGTTACACCTCATGTTGTTACACCTCATGTTGTTACACATCATGTTCTTGCACCTCATGTTGTTACACCTCATGTTGTTACACCTCATGTTGTTACACCTCATGTTGTTACACCTCATGTTGTTACATGTCATGTTGTTACACCTCATGTTGTTACACCTCATGTTGTTACACGTCATGTTGTTACACGTCATGTTGATACACGTCATGTTGTTACACCTCATGTTGTTACACGTCATGTTGTTACACCTCATGTTGTTACACGTCATGTTGTTACACGTCATGTTGTTACACCTCATGTTGTTATACCTCATTGTGGTTACACGTCATGTTGTTACACCTCATGTTGTTACACCTCATGTTGTTACATGTCATGTTGTTACACCTCATGATGTTACACGTCATGTTGTTACACGTCATGTTGTTACACCTCATGTTGTTACACCTCATGATGTTACACGTCATGTTGTTACACGTCATGTTGTTACACGTCATGTTGTTACAGTGACGTCATCGGCCATCGCAATCATTCATGTCGGCATTTTCATTTCACAGAAACTTGGAGAAGGAAGTTGGCCAAACATGTACAACTAATGTACTACTGTACAACTACTGTACAACTACTGTACAACTACTGTACAACTACTGTACTACTGTACAACTACTGTACAACTACTGTACAACTACTGTACTACTGTACAACTACTGTACAACTACTGTACAACTACTGTACAACTACTGTACTACTGTACAACTACTGTACAACTACTGTACAACTACTGTACTACTGTACAACTACTGTACAACTACTGTACTACTGTACAACTACTGTACAACTACTGTACAACTACTGTACAACTACTGTACTACTGTACAACTACTGTACAACTACTGTACAACTACTGTACTACTGTACAACTACTGTACAACTACTGTACAACTACTGTACTACTGTACAACCTGCTGTCATGTGCATCGCATACACAAATACACACACAACACTTTTTTCCCGCCACACAGAAAAGTGTTGATTGTCTCTTGTACACAAATCTAGAAGGTAGGATCTAGAATATTTATCAGGAAAGGTTAAGAGGCACTTGAGTAAGCTCCAGCTAACATAGTCAACCACTACACATAACTGTCATTAACGTCATGCTACAATATGAAGTAGAAAACATAAAACCCGGAATATTAAAAGTGTGAAAGTTTGACTGCTTCCTGGATGACCACCTTAAAGTTTTGTAATCAGAAATATCAAACAGTTTAAATTCACTAAACGACAAAACATTAACGCTGCATCGGCTTGGCGGCAACGAGCTAGCATGATCTGCCTATGTATGCATGCATGTGTGATGTATCATGTTGTATGCATGCATGTGTGATGTATCATGTTGTATGCATGCATGTGTGATATATCATATTGTATGCATGCATGTGTGATGTATCATGTTGTATGCATGCATGTGTGATGTATCATGTTGCATGCATGCATGTGTGATGTATCATGTTGTATGCATGCATGTGTGATGTATCATGTTGTATGCATGCATGTGTGATGTATCATGTTGTAGGCATGCATGTGTGATGTATCATGTTGTATGCATGCATGTGTGATGTATCATGTTGTATGCATGCATGTGTGATGTACCATGTTGTATGCATGCATGTGTGATGTATCATGTTGTATGCATGCATGTGTGATGTATCATGTTGTAGGCATGCATGTGTGATGTATCATGTTGTATGCATGCATGTGTGATGTATCATGTTGTATGCATGCATGTGTGATGTACCATGTTGTATGCATGCATGTGTGATGTATCATGTTGTATGCATGCATGTGTGATGTATCATGTTGTATGCATGCATGTGTGATGTATCATGTTGTATGCATGCATGTGTGATGTATCATGTTGTATGCATGCATGTGTGATGTATCATGTTGTAGGCATGCATGTGTGATGTATCATGTTGTATGCATGCATGTGTGATGTATCATGTTGTATGCATGCATGTGTGATGTATCATGTTGTATGCATGCATGTGTGATGCATCATGTTGTATGCATGCATGTGTGATGCATCATGTTGTATGCATGCATGTGTGATGTATCATGTTGTATGTGTGATGTATCATGTTGTATGCATGCATGTTCCAAATAAACACAACTCAACACTCCATCAGCAATATAACATATAATATATGTTATAGTCAGGTGTAACATCCAGGCTGTATTCTTCATAAAACATCAGATTTTTCCAACAAAACTATGTGGATGAATCAGTAATGACGAGATGCGGCCACAAGGGGGCAGTACTGCATCACTTGTGTTTTGTAACACGCCTGCACTTCCTTCAATGTCAGACTGCAGACCAACCTTTTACAATGACACATGTTAACATTTAGAATGCAACATGTTACCATTGTGTGCCTTTGTTACATTGATACACTAAAGTTAGTTTTGTACACACATTGATACACTAAAGTTAGTTTTGTAGACACATTGACACACTAAAGTTAGTTTTGTAGACACATTGATAGATTTATACATTTATATGTATATTGTGTGTACACGTATATGTCTATTGTGTGTACATTTATATGTATATTGTGTGTACATTTATATGTATATTGTGTGTACATTTATACGTATATTGTGTGTACATTTATATGTATATTGTGTGTACACGTATATGTATATTGTGTGTACATTTATATGTCTATTGTGTGTACATTTATATGTATATTGTGTGTACATTTATATGTATATTGTGTGTACATTTATACGTATATTGTGTGTACATTTATATGTATATTGTGTGTACACGTATATGTATATTGTGTGTACATTTATATGCATATTGTGTGTACACGTATATGTATATTGTGTGTACATGGATATGTATATTGTGTGTACATTTATATGAGTTATTGTGTGTACATTTATATGTATATTGTGTGTACATGTATATGTATATTGTGTGTACATGTATATGTATATTGTGTGTACATTTATATGTATATTGTGTGTACATGTATATGTATATTGTGTGTACATGTATATGAGTTCTTAAAAACCACATGTTTGTTAAAAGATGTTAGTGTGGTACAAGTACTTTTTGACCACATTTAGCAATACCACCATAATAATGATAATAACATTGTATGTATGGTTTTGTTGGAGTATATTTGAGGTCGGCCTGCACCTCCTTAACAGAGGCGCAAACTATTTTAATGCTTTTGGTTGTGATTTTTAAGAGAGTATATTTTATTTGTATTATTTTTTTGTTTTATTTAACTTGGACATTTCAAAGTTTGTATTCCAATTACAACGGTAAAATATACAAGAACTACAATTTTATTGCATATGAAAAGATACACCGTCTTTTTCGGACCATGATTTGCTACTTTTTTCCTACGCTTTGAACACTGCGGCTTATAAAAGGGTGCGGCTAATTTCTGGATTTTTCTTAGCTAAAGGCCATAATGTTTGGTATTCACCAAATAGTTTTCATAAAACACCGACAGAGGCACTGAAAAGGTGTGTTATTGTTTGTGCTATGGCGCCATCTTTGGGACGAGATTTCTCACTGCAAGTGCTGCGGGGTTGAACATGTACTTCCTGTTTTGTGCTTTGAACTGGAAGTATATCCTTTTTTGTCTACTATTCGTCCATAGCGTTTCTACTTGTATGGATTCTTCCTTCGTCACTCCAAGCAACATTTGTAAGTTTTACAAAATAACTAAAACTATTCTTGCCTGCTAAAGTGTCCCATGTGTGATGTCTGTAGGAGTGTTTTCACGCATATATTTGTACGTGTTATCGTACACCAAAGGGTTTAGGTAAAAAAATGTGTCATTATTTAGTATTATTATTATTATTCAAGGTCTAAATCTCCAATCTCTGTCAATATAAAGTGTTTTTTCAAGTTTTAAGTTGTATGCTCTTTTTGTCAAAGAAAACCCATTTTTTTAATGGAAAAAACACAAAATATGCAATATTTTCCCCCAATAACATTTTAAAGTGGAATATTTGAGATGATATAATAATTGGAGCTCATAGCATAACTCATAACAACATTCATTCATTATTATTTTTGAGCAACTTAAATAGACACTTTAAAAAAATAAGTCCCACTAAAATGATTGGGGATCCAAAAGGGTCCTGCTCAGTAAAGTATTAACAAAAAAATCATACTTATTTTTTAACTTTTAACACAATAGTCTCAAGATCAACTTCAGATCTATCCGTAAATTATAACTTTTGTTGTTGTTTATGTTTTTTGTTTGTTTGTTTTAGGCCCTTCTTTAAACAAAACAGCTTAGTTTGTTATATGGCAGACACAAAATATTTTCCCCAAAAAATATTCCAAAGTGGAATATTTAATGTGACGTAATTGGAGCCTTGGATAGGTCAATAATTCATAATAACATTGATTTTGATTCATTATTATTTTTTAAAGAAAGAAACCGCCTGCATGGCAGCTTTGTGTTATTAGAGTAAACATTGCAACATATTCTTGTTACATTTCACCTGTTTGCTCTTTTATACCACTTTTTATGTTTTTATTTTTATTTTTTAAATCGTATTTTTAGAATGTGCCGTTAAAAAATTACCTGCGGGCCCCAAATGGCCCCCGGGCCGCACTTTGGACACCCCTGATATACGCATTAACAGGCAGTAATATACATGTATATGCATACATAACATAATATAAATAACAACAACATATATTAACTATGCATGAACTTCAACAAGTTTCTAAGCTTCAGAGCCATAAATGGCGATTAGGTGGTCTCTGTCGCCATCTAGAGGCCAAACTACGCCATCGCAGTTGCAATGACGTTAAATAAACTAGGCGTGAACGGAAGCGCCGTCAACGAGACTAATTACCTCTCAATTGACCCAAAAACATCTGGACTTGGCACACGATGCACCAAACATGTGCAGAAGTAGCAAGGCACGACAAATGCTGGAACAATATGTGACAAAACTTACATTTAATCGTCAACGCACACAAGCTGGCCACCATTCATCCACAGCGGATATTCCAGGGGTCGGCAACCCAAAATGTTGAAAGAGCCATATTGGAGCAAAAATACAAAAACAAATCTGTCTAGAGCCGCAAAAAATTAAAAGCCATATTACATACAGATAGTGTGTCATGAGATATAAATTGAATGATGACTTAAAGGAAGCTAAATGAGCTCAAATATAGCTACAAATGAGGCATAATGATGCAATATGTACATATAGCTAGCTTAAATAGCATGTTAGCATCGATTAGCTTGCAGTCAGGCAGTGACCAAATATGTCTGATTAGCACTCCACACAAGTCAATAACATCAACAAAGATCACCTTTGTGCATTCACGCACAACGTTAAAAGTTGGGGGGACAAAATGAGACGGAAAAAGAAGTGGCATAAAACACGTCCTAGGAAGTCGGAGAAAGTTATACATGTAAACAAACTACGGTGATTTCAAGGACCGCCAAAATTAGTAGGACAAAACGGCGCTCGCCAAATACTCGAATCAGTGAAGCATGTTTAATCATACTTGCCAACCTTGAGACCACCAATTATTTCATATATATATATATATATATATATATATATATATATATATATATATATATATATATATATATATATATATATATATATATATATATATATATATATATATATATATATATATATATATATATATATATATATGTATGAAATAATTGACTTTCAGTGAATTCTAGCTATATATATATATTTTTATTTTATTTTGTATTTTATTATACATATAAATAAAAGACATACTTGAATTTCAGTGTTCTGCAGGCTATCCAGTAGATGGCAGTATTGTCCTGTTTAAGAGTGTCACAACATTGCTGTTTACGGCAGACGAACTGCTCTACGGTAGACTAAACGTGACGTGTGTTGTTGTGTGTTGTTACCGCGCTGGGAGGACGTTGATGAAACTGCCTAACAATAAACCCACATAAGAAACCAAGAACTCTCTCTCCTTGTTGTGCACTCTACTCTCTAAAAGCCGTAGATGTTATGACGTCATTGGGCAGGCAAGCTGCTGGGAAAGCGGACGTGAGAACAGGCTGTCCCCACTCAGGTCCGCATGGAGCTGGAGGGGGCGTGGCCTCCAGCTCCGGCTGAATACCGGGAGTTTGTGGGGAGAAAATCTCTGCCGGGAGGTTGTCGGGAGAGGCGTTGAATACCGGGATTCTCCCGCTAAAAACGGGAGGGTTGGCAAGTATGTGTTTAATATAAACAGTGTGCTTTATAACAATTAGGGAGGGTTGTGTCATGTTTGTCCTCCTACAGAAACCGTATTTAAACATAAAATATATGTTTTTCCCCTCACCTTTTTCCATTTTACATACATTGTTGAAAAAGCTCCAGAGAGCCACTAGGGCGGCGCTAAAGAGCTGGGTTGCCGACCCCTGGGCTATTCTGACAAAGACGTGCTTTGAAGGGGAAATGACGTCACAGATTGACCCATCAACTTAAAGGCACAAGAACATTGCACAACTTATTAACGGCACACTTCCGTACAACAGTACTTGCATTACTATTATGTATTATTATTTAATCAGTGGTTAATTTAGTCTCTAAATATTGTTGACAAAAATGTTGTTTATCGGCATATATTTGTAGGTCAATAAATGGCCAAAGTCTAATTATTCTTACAATAAACATGAATCAAGAAGAAAAACAAAAAAATATGTCAATTATATGTATTAAATATAGCATTACCAGCAGGCACAAGACACTGAAACAATGTTAAGAAATTGAACAACTCAAACCTAACGTTGAAACAACATGCTTTTTGATGACGTTTAATCAATGTTGGGTTCTGACGTTGATTTGACATTGAAATTTGGTCATTTCCCAACCAATATTCCACAACACAAATACAACATTGAAACAACATGCTTTTTGGCGACGTTTAATCAATGTTGGGTTGTGATGTAGATGTAGATGGGTTGTGATGTAGATTTTACCGTTGAAATTTGGTCATTTTCCAACCTATATTCTACAACTCAAATACAACATTGAAACATCATTTTCGACAACGTTTAATCAATAATGGGTTGTGATGTTGATTTGACCGTTGAAATTTGGTCATTTCCCAACCAATATTCTACAACATAAATACAACGTTGAAACAACATGCTTTTTGACAACGTTTAATCAATGTTGGGTTCTGACGTTGATTTAACATTGAATTTTGGTCATTTCCTGACCAATATTCTACAACACAAATACAACGTTGAAACAACATGCTTTTGGACAACTTTTAATCAATGTTGGGTTCTGATGTTGATTTGACCATTGAATTTTGGTCATTTTCCAACCAATATTCTACAACACAAATACAACGTTGAAACAACATGCTTTTTGACGACGTTTAATCAATGTTGGGTTCTGACGTTGATGTAACATTGACATTTGGTCATTTCCCAACCAATATTCTACAACACAAACATAACGTTGAAACAACATGCTTTTTGACGACGTTTAATCAATGTTGGGTTGTGATGTAGATTTGACCATTGAAATTTGGTCATTTTCCAACCAATATTCTACAACACAAATACAACGTTGAAACAACATGCTTTTTGACGACGTTTATTCAATGTTGGGTTCTGACATTGATTTAACATTGAAATGTGGTCATTTCCCAACCAATATTCTACAACACAAATACAACGTTGAAACAACATGCTTTTTGACGACGTTTAATCAATGTTGGTTTCTGACGTTGATTTAACATTGAATTTTGGTCATTTCCTGACCAATATTCTACAACACAAACACAACGTTGAAACAACATCATTTTTGACGACGTTTAATCAATGTTGAGTTGTGATGTTGATTTGACCGTTGAATTTTGGTCATTTTCCAAGCAATATTCCACAACACAAATACAACGTTGAAAAAACTGCTTTTTGACGACGTTTAATCAATGTTGGGTTGTGATGTTGATTTGACCGTTGAATTTTGGTCATTTTCCAAGCAATATTCCACAACACAAATACAACGTTGAAACAACATGCTTTTTGACGACGTTTAATCAATGTCGGGTTGTGATGTTGATTTGACATTGAAATGTGGTCACTTCCCAACCAACGTTAGACATCAACGTTGTCTCAATTCGCAAACACAACTATTTTGCAACGTTGTTTAGAAATGAGTTTTTTTTAAAAGCAGGTATGTATAATCAGCGTTGTATCAATGTCTTGTGCAGGCCTGGGCAATTATTTTGACTCGGGGGCCACATTTAGAGAACAACATGTGTCTGGGGGCCGGTATATCTATTTTTAGGAACACTATTACCAAACCTCACAATAATGTCTGATTGAATGCTAAAAACGTCATGACAGACCGCCTTTAAAAACCTAATGGAATTTTACATTTTTCTATGAAGGATAAAACACTGAATATTGACTAAATATGAACGTCACACCCCCTCTCCAGCCACATATTTTACAATCAAGTGAAACGCAACAAAATTGCAACAAACAGTGAAATATGAACGCGAAGGGTACAAAATAAACTCACCTACAATCTGATACATCACTAAGCTTTAGAACTTTGCTGTGAAAATCTCCTTCCGCGTCTGTGGAAACGCCTCCCGCCCACACTGCTTGGTACCTCGTCTGAGCTGATGTGACTTACATTACCATAGTAACTAATTACATGACCATAGTAACTAATTACATGACCATAGTAACTAACTAGATGACCATAGTAACTAATTAGATGACCATAGTAACTAATTACATGACCATAGTAACTCATTAGATGACCATAGTAACTAATTAGATGACCATAGTAACTAATTAGATGACCATAGTAACTCATTACATGACCATAGTAACTAACTAGATGACCATAGTAACTCATTACATGACCATAGTAACTAACTAGATGACCATAGTAACTAATTAGATGACCATAGTAACTAATTACATGACCATAGTAACTAACTAGATGACCATAGAAACTAATTAGATGAGCATAGTAACTAATTAGATGACCATAGTAACTAACTAGATGACCATAGTAACTAATTACATGACCATAGTAACTCATTAGATGACCATAGTAACTAACTAGATGACCATAGTAACTAATTACATGACCATAGTAACTCATTACATGACCATAGTAACTAACTAGATGACCATAGTAACTAATTAGATGACCATAGTAACTAATTATATGACCATAGTAACTAACTAGATGACCATAGTAACTAATTACATGACCATAGTAACTCATTAGATGACCATAGTAACTAAGTAGATGACCATAGTAACTCATTAGATGACCATAGTAAGTAATTATATGACCATAGTAACTCATTACATGACCATATTAACTAACTAGATGACCATAGTAACTAATTACATGACCATAGTAACTAAGTAGATGACCATAGTAACTAATTACATGACCATAGTAACTAAGTAGATGACCATAGTAACTAATTAGATGACCATAGTAACTAACTAGATGACCATAGTAACTAATTACATGACCATAGTAACTAATTACATGACCATAGTAACTCATTAGATGACCATAGTAACTAACTAGACGACCATAGTAACTCATTAGATGACCATAGTAACTAATTACATGACCATAGTAACTAACTAGATGACCATAGTAACTAATTAGATGACCATAGTAACTAATTATATGACCATAGTAACTAACTAGATGACCATAGTAACTAATTAGATGACCATAGTAACTAATTATATGACCATAGTAACTCATTAGATGACCATAGTAACTAACTAGATGACCATAGTAACTAATTAGATGACCATAGTAACTAATTATATGACCATAGTAACTAACTAGATGACCATAGTAACTAATTACATGACCATAGTAACTCATTAGATGACCATAGTAACTAAGTAGATGACCATAGTAACTCATTAGATGACCATAGTAACTCATTAGATGACCATAGTAACTAACTAGATGACCATAGTAACTAATTAGATGACCATAGTAACTCATTAGATGACCATAGTAAGTAATTATATGACCATAGTAACTCATTACATGACCATAGTAACTAACTAGATGACCATAGTGACTAATTACATGACCATAGTAACTAAGTAGATGACCATAGTAACTAATTCGATGACCATAGTAACTAATTACATGACCATAGTAACTAATTAGATGACCATAGTAACTAACTAGATGACCATAGTAACTAACTAGATGACCATAGTAACTCATTAGATGACCATAGTAACTAACTAGATGACCATAGTAACTAATTACATGGCCATAGTAACTCATTAGATGACCATAGTAACTAAGTAGATGACCATAGTAACTCATTAGATGACCATAGTAACTCATTAGATGACCATAGTAAGTAATTATATGACCATAGTAACTCATTACATGACCATAGTAACTAACTAGATGACCATAGTAACTAATTACATGACCATAGTAACTAAGTAGATGACCATAGTAACTAATTTGATGACCATAGTAACTAATTACATGACCATAGTAACTAATTAGATGACCATAGTAACTAACTAGATGACCATAGTAACTAACTAGATGACCATAGTAACTCATTAGATGACCATAGTAACTAACTAGATGACCATAGTAACTAATTACATGGCCATAGTAACTCATTAGATGACCATAGTAACTAAGTAGATGACCATAGTAACTCATTAGATGACCATAGTAACTCATTAGATGACCATAGTAAGTAATTATATGACCATAGTAACTCATTACATGACCATATTAACTAACTAGATGACCATAGTAACTAATTACATGACCATAGTAACTAAGTAGATGACCATAGTAACTAATTAGATGACCATAGTAACTAAGTAGATGACCATAGTAACTAATCAGATGACCATAGTAACTAATTACATGACCATAGTAACTAACTAGATGACCATAGTAACTAATTAGATGACCATAGTAACTAACTAGATGACAATAGTAACTAATTTGATGACCATAGTAACTAACTAGATGACCATATTAACTAATTAGATGACCATAGTAACTAATTACATGACCATAGTAACTAATTAGATGACCATAGTAACTAAGTAAATGACCATAGTAACTAACTAGATGACCATAGTAACTAATTACATGACCATAGTAACTAATTAGATGACCATAGTAACTAAGTAGATGACCATTGTAACTCATTAGATGACCATAGTAACTAACTAGATGACCATAGTAACTAATTAGATGAGCATAGTAACTAATTAGATGACCATAGTAACTAATTAGATGACCATAGTAACTAATTAGATGAGCATAGTAACTAGTATATGATGCAGATTCCAAGCATGTAAAGACTTAGTATAGTTGAAGGTCATTATAAAACATGATAATGGCAGCTACACTTTACATCTTAAAGATGTAAAATACTTTCCTTCACTCCAGTATTATTGGATGTACGATAGTCCTAGAACATCTAATCACACATTTTTGTAACAACAATCATTTTTGATTTGTCAAAGGCTTCCATTTGCGTGGCCTTCTGTGGAGTCTGCTGGTGCTAATGAAGGAAGACATCCTAAGAAAAGTTACATTGCAGGTGTAAAGAGGACGCGGCTGGAAACTTAAAACAACTTTCTTCTTCTTCCTGGGTGAAGCCGGCATGCAGAGGGGTGAAGCAGGGGTGATGGTGCTGTGGAAAGCCGGCATGCAGAGGGGTGAAGCAGGGGTGATGGTGCTGTGGAAAATGTAGGAGTTGTAAAAACAGGACCAAAGCAACCAAAAAAAGGAGCATTTGGGGGTGAGGGGAACTGGAGCTGTGGCCTGTGGATGAACTCATGGGGGACTTTGCTTGGAGGGGTCATTCCAAGTTCAGGTCTTTCCCTCGCTGACTCTGGAGGATCTGTCCGTGGCTGCAGGGGCCTGCTCTTGACGGCCTGCAGACCCCCAGGGGCCCTGCAACACTCCAGCAGGAGTTCTAGGGGGGGTCGAAGGTAAGAGCAGGTCAACCTGAGTCAGGGGCCTGCTCTTGACGGCCTGCAGACCCCCAGGGGCCCTGCAACACTCCAGCAGGAGTTCTAGGGGGGGTCGTAGGTAAGAGCAGGTCAACCTGAGTCACTCAATCATTTCCTGCCAGCAACAATGAAAGTTATCTTTTTCTAGGTTGCTGGTGACATTCTAGGCTGCTGGTGCCATTCTAGGCTGCTGGTGACATTCTAGGCTGCTGGTGCCATTCTATGCTGCTGGTGACATTCTAGGCTGCTGGTGACATTCTAGGCTGCTGGTGCCATTCTAGGCTGCTGGTGACATTCTAGGTTGCTGGTGACATTCTATGCTGCTGGTGACATTCTAGGCTGCTGGTGCCATTCTATGCTGCTGGTGACATTCTAGGTTGCTGGTCTGGTGCCATTCTAGGCTGCTGGTGACATTCTAGGTTGCTGGTCTGGTGACATTCTAGGCTGCTGGTGACATTCTAGGTTGCTGGTCTGGTGACATTCTAGGCTGCTGGTGACAATCTAGGCTGCTGGTGACATTGCTTTACAACTTCACCTTGAGTTCACCTTGACTTAGGTCCCAATGCACACTGGGATCATAGAGCAAGAGTCCACCAGGATAGCTTCAATTAAAATGTACTGTAACGTTCTATCAGTTTGATGTAACTGAGCAGTGAGGGTCAGTGAAGGTCTCACATCTGTGGAAGTCTTTGCCACTGGACTTTAAGTCACTTTATACTTTTCTCCACAAAACACAGTTTTATACTTGCAAATCGTTTTTTTTATTTAAAGAAAAACTGTTTTCTTTACTTGAAAAAGGTTATTTTAATTAAAAAAGCTTGTCTTATACTCGCAAATGTTTTTTTTTAATGAATAAAATATGTTTTTCACTTGCTAAGCATTTTTTTAACATGCGGAAAATTGTTCTTATACTTTCAAATCCTTTTTTTAATTGAAGAAAATACTTTTTTCTTATTTGTGAATTGTTGGGCGTGAGTAAAAACGTTTGTGTGTATTTTTGCTAGCAATTTCCCTCTAGAGCAGGGGTCCCCAAACTACGGCCCACGGGCCATTTGCGGCCCTCCAGCGTCCAAAATCCGCCCGCTGGAAGTCCCAAGTTAAAAAAAAAAAAAGGTTTTTTTTTGTTGTTTTTTTAATTTTTATTTTAATTATTATTATTATTTTAATATGTCCTTACTAGTCCATTTTCTACCATCTCCTAGCCACTTAGGCAAATTATATTGTCAAAAAATGCATTGCACCATCGATAACGTGACATGCAGCAAGTGCGCTCTTTAAGTCAATTAATGCGCAAGGAATATATATGTATGAATATATATATATATATATATATATATATATATATATATATATATATATATATATATATATATATATATATATATATATATATATATATATATATATATATATATATATATATATATATATATATATATATATATATATATATATATATATATATATATATATATATATATATATGTATATATATATTTATATATATATATATATATATATATATATATATATATATATATATATATATATATATATATATATATATATTATATGTAAATGTGTGTGTGTATATATGTATATGTATATGTAAATGTGTATATATATGTGTGTGTATATATGTATAAGTGTATATACGTGTATATATGTATATGTGTCTATATGTGTATATATTACATATATATATATATATATATATATACATATACATATATAAATATATATATATATATATATATATATATATATATATATATATATATATATATATATATATATATATATATATATATATATATATATATATATATATATATATATATATATATATATATATATATATATATATATATATATATATATTTATATATAATATATATATATATATATATATATATATATATATATATATATATATATATATATATATATATATATATATATATATACATATATATATATATATATATATATATATTTATATATATAGCGTATATATATATATATTTATATATATAGCGTGGCCCCCAGCCAAATTGTTTTACCCCAATGCGGCCCCGGAGTCAAAAAGTTTGGGGACCCCTGCTCTAGAGGGTAGAATATGAATGCCAAAAGTTTTAAATTGAGTACAAATGTCTTGCAAATTGTTTTTTTTGTTGTTTTTAAATGAAGAAAATTGTTTCTATACTTGCGCGAATTGTTATTTTAATATAAGAACATGTTTTTTTTTTACTGCCAAATTATATTTTTAATTGGAGACAATTGTTTTTTTTTGTTTTTGTTTTTTACTCTTGAATCGTTATTTTTAACTCAAGAAAATTAGTTTTATACTTGCAAATTGTTTTTTTATTTAAAGAAAATTGTTGTTTTTACTTGCTAAAGGTTATTTTAATTTAAAAAAATATTGTCTTATACTTGCAAATGTTTTTTTTTAAATGAATAAAATATTTGTTTAACTTGCTAAGCATTTTTTTGAACTTGCAGAAAAAAATGTTTATACTTTTAAATCCTTGTTTTAATTGAAGAAAATTGTTGTGTGTTTGTGGAGTTTTGCTAGTAATTTCCTTCTTGAAGGTGGAATATTAATGCCAAAAGTTTGAACTTGAGTACAATTGTCTTTACTTGCAAATTGTTTTTTGTTTTTTGTTTTTAAATGAAGAAAAAAAAATGCATACTTGCGCAAATTATTTTAATATAAGAAAATTGTTTTCATACTTGCGAATCGTATTTTTAATCAGAGAGAATTGGGTTTTTTTTTGTTTTGTTTTTTTCACTTGTGAATGGTTATTTTAATTCAAGAACATTTGTTTTATACTTAATTTTTTTATTAAAAAAAATGTTTTGTTTTTATACTTGTTTTATACTTTTATACGTAAAGAAAATTGTTGTTTTTATATTAGTGTATTTTTTTTTGTTTAAAGAAAATTGTTGTTTTTACTTGCAAATGGTTATTTTAAAATCAGGAAAATTAGTTTTATATTTGCAAAGCGTTTTTTAAATGAATAAAATAATGTTTTTTGACTTGCTCAGCAATTTTTTTTGAATTGAAGAAAATACTTGTTTCTTCTTTGCGAATGAATGCGTGTGAGTAAACACGTTATTTTTGTGTTTGTGTAATTTTGGCCCTAATTTCACTGAATAAAAAAGTTGAAAAGTGCAACAACCAAGAGAAGGAAACGATTGATCTTTCTCATGTTTGCCATTAAAAGTGAAATAAAACATCTTTCCACTTCTTTCACACGAGCACTCGCCACATTTCCACATCAGAGACGTCACTTAAAAGGGCTCGTATTATGCAAAGCCCACTTTTTTGCCTCTTGGCACCTGCTTTTGTGTATTTGAGAGCACATAAATGCTGGCAAGTCACATTCAAACAATGGAGGTGTTGCAGAGATATTTGTCCAACTATTTTGCTTTGTTGCAAACAAGACGTTTGACATTTGCCGATATTTGTTGTGTCGGTGAACTTGTGACTGACTAACTTGACTGTTACAACACTGATACTACAATACTCGACATAACCAGATTAGTAGACTGTTACAACACTGATACTACAATACTCGACATAACCAGATTAGTAGACTGTTACAACGCTGATACTACAATACTGCGACATAACCAGATTAGTAGACTGTTACAACATTGATACTACAATACTCGACATAACCAGATTAGTAGACTGTTACAACACTGATACTACAATACTCGACATAACCAGATTAGTAGACTGTTACAACACTGATACTACAATACTCGACATAACCAGATTAGTAGACTGTTACAACACTGATACTACAATACTCGACATAACCAGATTAGTAGACTGTTACAACACTGATACTACAATACTCGACATAACCAGATTAGTAGACTGTTACAACACTGATACTACAATTCTGGACATAACCAGATTAGTAGACTGTTACAACACTGATACTACAATACTCGACATAACCAGATTAGTAGACTGTTACAACACTGATACTACAATACTCGACATAACCAGATTAGTAGACTGTTACAACACTGATACTACAATACTCGGACTAACCAGATTAGTAGACTGTTACAACACTGATACTACAATACTCGACATAACCAGATTAGTAGACTGTTACAACACTGATACTACAATACTCGACATAAACCAGATTAGTAGACTGTTACAACACTGATACTACAATACTCGACATAACCAGATTAGTAGACTGTTACAACACTGATACTACAATACTCGACATAACCAGATTAGTAAG
>NC_084756.1:14315345-14422845 GCF_033978785.1 Entelurus aequoreus
CCTTTAATACGCACCCTAATGCTTACAATCATTATTGACAAATATCAAAAAGACACCCGCATGCTTTCATTATTGATAATTTATATGCACAAGCATCTACATCTAAATAATTTGTGGTTCTCTTCTCCAACTTCACTTGTTTGGAGTTCCAAGTGTGCTCTGATTGGACGGCTGCTTTCCTTCACCTGGTTCGGGGGGGCCGGCGACAAACAAAAAGCTGTGGCGATGAATGAACGATTTCAAGCAAAAACGGAGAGAAGAACTTACCAAAACGTAAGCGGCTTTGACATTTAGCAAGAGTTGTGGATTTGTTTAATCACATTCGCTGGAGAGAGCAGCTAAAATATTTACTGCTCTGCTTCAGTGTTGTGAAGACAGCTCATGTCGCCCGAGCTCCTTGAGTCACTTCCGAATGTGATGAACTGTATTTCTTTCCTGGGGGGGTGACAGATTCTGCTCTCCCCCAGGAATTGTTCTAGAACAGTGTTTTTTAACCACTGTATTGTCTGGTGTGCCGTGGTAAATTATGTAACTTCACCTAATTGGTCCAAAATATATTTTTTTGCAAATCAATAATTATAATCTGCAAATAATGTGGTGTTGCTTAGAGTCTGTGCTGTGTAGAACTCGGCAGGGTAACCACGTACTACTCCATGTCAGTAGGTGGCAGCAGGTAGTTCATTGCTTTGTAAAAGTCGGAATGTGTCGAGTGAGACGAGGATGGATTGTCAGCACAGAGGGAGGCACGGTGCAGGTAAAAAGGTATGTAACGCTTCAACCAAAAATGAACACAAGGGAAAGGGAAAGGAAAAGGGAATGGCTATGCAAAGCGAAAGTAAAACTGAACTGGCTACAGAGTAAAAAGAAACAGAATGCTGGACGACAGCAAAAACTTACGGCGTCCACAAAGTGCATCCGTACATGACGTGACCATCGACAATGTCCACACAAAGAAGGATAGCAACAACGTAAATAGCCTTGCTTGCTAACACAAAGCAGGTGCGGGGAATAGCTGTCAAAGGAAGACATGAAAGTGCTACAGGAAAACACCAACAAAACAGGAAGGGCCACCAAAATAAGAGCGCAAGACAAGAACTAAAGCACTACACACAGGAAAACACCAACAAACTCAAAATAAAGCACGTTTTCTGCTGGTGGTGTGCCTCCGGATTTTTTAATGAAACAAATGTGCCTTGCCTCAAAAAGGTTGAAAAACACTTTACTAGAAGGCCCTGTTGGTTCCCAAGGAAACTTGAGAAGCGGCAGTACTTTTTTTCCCCCAAAATCACTTAATCTCATCAGATGTTATTTAACGGGTAATCAAACAGGCGCTGACTGAATGTACGTAGTCGTTTTACATTGGAATCCATGTCAGTTGTCGATCTTTTGTGTGTACTCAATTTAGTTAAGAAATGTTCATTCTTAAAAACATTTAACACTGAGTGGTGTTGTTCACTTCTGTGTCTCATTTGCAAGTACTTTACCGTATTATAAAACAGACTTTGCATACCTACAAAGTGTTTAAACTAGGTATGGGAATCAAAAAAAGGTTCTTGTTCGGAACCGGTTCTAACTGCATCAATTAGGGGTGTCAGAAAAACATTTTCAAATGAATCGCGATTCTTATTTGTAACGATTCCATTTTTTTTTTTTTTTTTTTTTGCAGGTTATTATTTATTTTATTTGATTAATCAATCCAACAAAATAATACAGAATAATACCAAATCAATACATTTCCAATTCCAAAGCCAAACCCGGCTCAGCAACATTCAGAATAGCAATCAACGGAGCAATTGAGAGGAAACACAAACATGACACAAAACAATCCAAAAGTAGTCAAACAAAAAATGTATAATATCAACAACAGTATCAATATTAATAAGAATTCCAACATAGCAGTGATTAGAAATCCCTCATTTATATTGTAACAATTCTTAATCGATTCAAAAATATATATTTTTTACTTATTTATTATTATTTTTTTTGTATCTGTCCTGTTCAGCCACAAATCATATTGTTGATGTAGATGATCTATATATCTGCTGTGCAGATTTACTTTAAAAAATAACAAGTATTAACAATTTGTTCGACGCAGAAGATGTAAAACGGTAGGTTACTCGTTTTAGTTATGTCGAGGGAGAGGAGCCGCAGTCACGCTTTATTGTGTACCTCTTGCTGGGCCCCAATTATAAACCGTTTTCTTGCCTAACATAATTGCTATTGTGACATCCAGAGGACACAATTAGAACAGCTACTCTGACTTTATCAGTGAATTTTCAGACTTTGTCGCTGATCCAGTGACGCACGCAGATAATATAATTATAATGGGGGATTTTAATATCCATATGAATACAAACTATCCAGCGGACACAATTAGAACAGCTATTCTAAATTTATCAGTGAAATTTCAGACTTTGTCGCTGATCCAGTGACGTACGCAGATAATATAATTATAATGGCGGATTTTAATATCCATATGAAGACAAACTATCCAGTGGACACAATTAGAACAGCAGCTTCTTTCATGAAAATTTGCGGCTCATTTTTAGCAAACACATCTCGCAGACCGGATCAGGTTTAATCCGCACGCTTGACACCCCTGCTTTAGAAGCTCATTGAGCTGAAGTCTCACAGTTTCAATGCCACACATTTTGCTCAAGTGATCAACCGTCCAAAAAAAGAAAAGCTCATCTGGTCCCACCCCTGTGCCGTAAGCAGCAAATATCAAAAGAAAGCGGTGGTGATAAATAAAAGTTTTCATATTACTTTGAGTACATAAATAGTTCATGATGGCCCAGAAAAGACCTTAGAAGTTAGATACAATTTCGCATATGAGCTAAAAATGTAGCTTTGCTTCGATAACAGAGCGGCAGCATGTCAAACATTCTAGCAGACAATCTAGGAAAAAGTCAAGAATATGGAAGTCGTGAAGTGTCTACAGAAAGTCCACAGGAAGTTTCGACTGATTGACGACGGGGGACATCAGGAACGATGCCAGCCTTTTTGATTTTGCTCAGGCCAGATTTTGAACATAATAAGTAGGACGCCAAGGCCCGCTGTCAGTCTGCATTTATTCAGTTGCTACAGCAAAAAGGAGTGTCCCTTCTCCGCTAATTGATACTCTGTAGAACCACCCTAATTTCCCAGATACGGACTCTGGTCGGTAAGTTTCCTGGCACACGGGGAAGTGAACACGCCTCCAAAGCAACACCGGACTCAGCAACAACTCAAGGGGAACAGACGGTGAAGCCAACGTCGGTTGGAGAAGAATCACACTCAGGTAGACCTACAGATGATTGCCTGATTACGTTTTGCCAAATTCAAAGTTTCAACCTGGATTCTTGCTCTCATCCCGTGGTGGAATGTCTGATTCTCAGAGATCAGGCTGCTTTTCCGTGGAAGAACTCCGCCAACGTTTCACCTTTGAAGTGTTCATTGGAAATGGTGGGAGCCATCTTTGTTTGTGGTTTAGCAATAAAAAAACAGGGGGGCTTTGTACGTTCATCTCCTGGATAACAGATCAAAACAAGTACGTTCCCCCTAAAAGTTGACTGTTGTGTTCTTCATTCAATTCCTTCTTTGATCGCATAAATATAAACACTGCCATTGTTTAGTCTTTTCAAAATAAAGACAATTGATATGATGAATGGAGCGTTGTTGGCAGTTTTTGGATGTTTTTTTCTTCCTGAGAGTGAAAAGCAGTGGTGGTCAACCAAGTCAAGATGGATTGTTTGACCAAGCAAGCAGCGCGTGAACTATCTGAGTACAAACACGTCTTGAATCTTCCTGCAAAAAGCAAATACGAGCAATAAAATCAAACTATGCAAGGGTCCCTATACTTTATTAAAAACATATTTTTCGAGTAATATCAAGGGTGCGGGGATCAGACCGTGGTGAGACAGGTGAGTTGTTGCAAGAGTGATCTGGGAACTGTCGCATTCCCAGACATGTCAACTATTGTGCTCCACACATCATTCTACACAACAAAACAGATGAATCTTGTAAAAGCATGGAGGTCTACAACTTCTTTGTGTGTCTGGGTCAAGGACACTGGTATCAACACTCTCCTGGATACATACGTAAGTATCGTTTTTGTAAAGGTATGGTTGTATTTTATGATTTCACTTTGTGTATACTGCCATATTTGTTGTTGTTGTTGCATGCGTCGTTTACCAGTAGCTTGTTTTCCCGTCTTTATCAAAATATAACATTGTGTATGTGCTGAAAGATTCATTTATGATTGTTTATCAAAATAAAACTATCGATTTCAACATTGTGTATGTGCTGAAAGATCCATTTATGATTGTTTATCAAAATATAACTATAGATGTCAACATTGTGTACGTGCTGAAAGATTCATTTATGATTGTTTATCAAAATATAACTATAGATGTCTACATTGTGTACGTGCTGAAAGATTCATTTATGATTGTTGTCTTTGGTAAAAACTTAACTCTTTTAGGTTCTGCTCACCTTGGATTTATTTTATTTAGACTTGCTGAGTTGGTGCTTTTCGAAACACTCGTAGGAAACATGTGTTTAAGAATTACAAATAATATCAAGATAGAACTTCAATGTTAAATAGTAAAGGTTAAAAGTATATCAAACAAACCTTTAACAAAGTGATCACTGCAAACTCATGCATTCTTTAACTCTGCTCCCTTGGACTGGAGTGTCAGCTACTTTTCTCGTCTTCTTTCATAAAATCTTGCACTCTTTCTCCTTTTTTGATTACCTCTCGAGGAACTCTGAAGAAACGTTTATCCTTTTTGTGATTTGAACGAGTCGTACAGCCGAACACGACGCAAGCATAGGGAATTTTTTCTTCGAGAGAGGAAAAATGGCCCCGAGTACCAATTGAGAACAGAGCTAGCTTGACCACCAGGCGTATTTAATGGGCGGGATATCAGCAAAATCTCGGCAAGAGGCGAAAAAGATGAAGCCCCATTTACCTGCGTTCCATTATGCCTTTTCGTTCATGAAATGTAAGAGTGTAACATTGTAACCGTGCATGTTCAACATGAAATGATACCACAACCATTGTTAGCCGCCAAAGACGTATGTTTTTATCTCACATTGAGGTTGTAAAATTTTTTTTTTAAAGTGCATTTTGTGTTGACTGTGGCGGCAGGCGGTGCCAGGAATTGACCCGTCAGTTAACAATCTGCACAACCGCAACAACATTCGGTGGCATTGAATTAGAACCGCCCTTGCTCTGAAGGCAGAGACTGTTAGGAGAACATGGGTATAAGAAGTAAACCAAGCCTACCTAACGTGACCTCGGTCTGCATGGGCATGGAGAGCGCCGGGTGCTTGACCTCGCAGCTGAACAGGGCGTCGTTATCCAGCTGGGGGTTGAGGGTCCAGGTGAGTCGGGCCTGCACCACCACCGAGCCGTCACTTTGCGGGATGTGAGTGTGACTGAAGTAGTAGAGAGGGTCCGTGCTGTGGACCCATCGGGGGAACTCTCGGCTCACCACCGTCTCGGGGATAACCTCGGTGGCGGGGCTGGGCTCGGAGGCCTGCTGGCCCTGAGTGTGCACGCGCTGGGGCCCCTCGGTGTACAAGCGTGCCGAGCGGCTCTCGGGATCCAGCAGGGAGAGGGAGCGCTGCATCTTGGTCTCGTCGAGGTCCCGGCTGATGAGCGGCCTGGCGCCTCGAAACCCCGCCGAAGCGCCGCCTTGCTGCTCGCCGGAGGAGGGTTGACTGTAGGAGATGACCTCGATCAGCTCGCCATCGCGCTTGAAGTACACCTGAGGCAGCGCAGAACAGAAGACCTTCATTGAGCTTTTTCAACTTGCTAACATTCAAACTGTGAAAGCAACATTCATTTTGGGCTCCGGACTGAGGAAAGCATTTTCCCACAAAGTAACGCTGCTTTGGACTTTCTGGCCCCTGACAAACATCTGTGCATCCAACAATGAAGGGAGGGACAGCATGTCTTGTTTGGGACCCGACTGGGAGTTGATACCAATTTGGATCACACCTGTGTGGAAATGCAATGTGGCTGTGTTGGAACCATCACATTGTGGCTGTGTTGGAACCATCACATTGTGGCTGTGTTGGAACCATCACATAGTGGCTGTGTTGGAACCATCACATAGTGGCTGTGTTGGAACCATCACATGGTGGCTGTGTTGGAACCATCACATAGTGGCTGTGTTGGAACCATCACATTGTGGCTGTGTTGGAACCATCACATAGTGGCTGTGTTGGAACCATCACATAGTGGCTGTGTTGGAACCATCACATGGTGGCTGTGTTGGAACCATCACATAGTGGCTGTGTTGGAACCATCACATTGTGGCTGTGTTGGAACCATCACATTGTGGCTGTGTTGGAACCATCACATTATGGCTGTGTTGGAACCATCACATGGTGGCTGTGTTGGAACCATCACATTGTGGCTGTGTTGGAACCATCGCATTGTGGCTGTGTTGGAACCATCACATTGTGGCTGTGTTGGAACCATCACATTGTGGCTGTGTTGGAACCATCACATTGTGGCTGTGTTGGAACCATCACATGGTGGCTGTGTTGGAACCATCACATAGTGGCTGTGTTGGAACCATCACATTGTGGCTGTGTTGGAACCATCACATAGTGGCTGTGTTGGAACCATCACATTGTGGCTGTGTTGGAACCATCACATAGTGGCTGTGTTGGAACCATCACATAGTGGCTTTGTTGGAACCATCACATAGTGGCTGTGTTGGAACCACACATAGTGGCTGTGTTGGAACCATCACGTTGTGGCTGTGTTGGAACCATCACATAGTGGCTGTGTTGGAACCATCACATGGTGGCTGTGTTGGAACCATCACATTGTGGCTGTGTTGGAACCGTCACATTGTGGCTGTGTTGGAACCGTCACATTGTGGCTGTGTTGGAACCATCACATTGTGGCTGTGTTGGAACCATCACATTGTGGCTGTGTTGGAACCATCACATGGTGTCTGTGTTGGAACCATCACATAGTGGCTGTGTTGGAACCATCACATAGTGGCTGTGTTGGAACCATCACATTGTGGCTGTGTTGGAACCATCACATTGTGGCTGTGTTGGAACGATCACATTATGGCTGTGTTGGAACCATCACATGGTGGCTGTGTTGGAACCATCACATGGTGGCTGTGTTGGAACCATCACATGGTGGCTGTGTTGGAACCATCACATTGTGGCTGTGTTGGAACCATCACATTGTGGCTGTGTTGGAACCATCACATTGTGGCTGTGTTGGAACCATCACATTGTGGCTGTGTTGGAACCATCACATTGTGGCTGTGTTGGAACCATCACATTGTGGCTGTGTTGGAACCATCACATGGTGGCTGTGTTGGAACCATCACATAGTGGCTGTGTTGGAACCATCACTAGTGGCTGTGTTGGAACCATCACATGGTGGCTGTGTTGGAACCATCACATGGTGGCTGTGTTGGAACCATCACATTGTGGCTGTGTTGGAACCATCACATTGTGGCTGTGTTGGAACCATCACGTTGTGGCTGTGTTGGAACCATCACATAGTGGCTGTGTTGGAACCATCACATGGTGGCTGTGTTGGAACCATCACATAGTGGCTGTGTTGGAACCATCACATGGTGGCTGTGTTGGAACCATCACATAGTGGCTGTGTTGCATCATTTCCCATGATGCATTGTTGACTAACCCTACAGCTTGTTACATTTCCCATGATGCATTGTTGACTAACCCTACAGCTTGTTACATTTCCCATGATGCATTGTTGACTAACCCTCCAGCTTGTTACATTTCCCATGATGCATTGTTGACTAACCCTACAGCTTGTTACATTTCCCATGATGCATTGTTGACTAACCCTACAGCCTGTTACATTTCCCATGATGCATTGTTGACTAACCCTACAGCTTGTTACATTTCCCATGATGCATTGTTGACTAACCCTACAGCTTGTTACATTTCCCATGATGCATTGTTGACTAACCCTACAGCCTGTTACATTTCCCATGATGCATTGTTGACTAACCCTACAGCTTGTTACATTTCCCATGATGCATTGTTGACTAACCCTACAGCTTGTTACATTTCCCATGATGCATTGTTGACTAACCCTACAGCCTGTTACATTTCCCATGATGCATTGTTGACTAACCCTCCAGCTTGTTACATCTCATAATGTTGGAGTGTTTGCACGTAAGCAAAGTCACGTTGCCAGTCGGCAACTTTAGGGCCGCTACCTTGAGTGTGAGAACATCCACGGGTGTAAATAAATGTGAATCCATGTGTGCTCCTCCATGTCCAGGGAGTGCACAAGAAGTCCCTGGACCACAATAGCAGCTGACATTGTGGGGAATGAGTCTTCTTTATTGTGCTCCGCTAGCATAAACGTCATCACACTCCAAGCATCGGGATGAAGACTCGCTCTCACCAGAGCACTCGTCTCTCCGCCCGCTTTTGTTTGGCGGTCTCGTCGCCGAGGTCGTTTGCCGCGGCATCATTATTTTGCACATGTGCACCAGCTCGGAGACGCTCAGCACTAGAGGGCCTATTGAGAGTCAGTGGCCATGTTGCCATGGATACGATAACCCCGCTGTTATTTGTACATCAGAGCATGTGTGAATTGTCGTGTTAACAGGACCGGCTTCTGGAGTGTTCCATAACTATTAACTGTGGCTTTGTGGGCGTACGAATGGCGTTTTATGAACGGGAGTTTGTGGAGACCATTACCTCACCATAACATCACAGTGTGGCTTTTACCAGCTTCCCTCCAGCTCTTTTACCATGTCATAGTTTCACTTTGCTGTCACTCTTCAAGATATATTGCTCTTTTCTTCCATTTGCTCTTTTGTGACCTTTTCCAGGCTTGTGACGATGGCAAGAAATGATGGCCCTGTGGACAAACCCTGTTTCCATATGAGCTGGGAAATGGTGTTAGATGTAAATATAAACGGAATACAATGATTTGCAAATCCTTTTCAAGCCATATTCAGTTGAATATGCTACAAAGACAACATATTTCATGTTCAAACTCATAAACTTTATTTATTTTTGCAAATAATAATTAAGTTATAATTTCATGGCTGCAACACGTGCCAAAGTAGTTGGGAAAGGGCATGTTCACCACTGTGTTACATGGCCTTTCCTTTTAACAACACTCAGTAAAGGTTTGGGAAGTGAGGAGACACATTTTTGAAGTGGAATTCTTTCCCATTCTTGCTTGATGTACAGCTTAAGTTGTTCAACAGTCTCCCTTCTCATATTTTAGCCTTCACACATTTTCAATGTCTGGACTACAGGCAGGCCAGTCTAGTACCCGCACTCTTTTACTATGAAGCCACGTTGATGTAACACGTGGCTTGGCATTGTCTTGCTGAAATAAGCAGGGGCGTCCATGGTAACGTTGCTTGGATGGCAACATATGTTGCTCCAAAAGCTGCATGTACCTTTCAGCATTAATGGTGCCTTCACAGATGTGTAAGTTACCCATGTCTTGGCCACTAATACACCCCCATACCATCACACATGCTGCCTTTTACACTTTCACCCAAGAACAATCCGGATGGTTCTTTTCCTCTTTGGTCCGGAGGACACGACGTCCACAGTTTCCAAAAACAATTTGAAATGTGGACTCGTCAGACCACAGAACACTTTTCCTCTTTGCATCAGTCCATCTTAGATGAGCTCAGGCCCAGCGAAGCTGACGGCGTTTCTGGGTGTTGTTGATAAACGGTTTTGGCCTTGCATAGGAGAGTTTTAACTTGCACTTACAGATGTAGCGACCAAATGTAGTTACTGACAGTGAGTTTCTGAAGTGTTCCTGAGCCCATGTGGTGATATCCTTTACACACACTTGTTGATGCAGTACAACCTGAGGGATGGAAGGTCACGGGCTTAGCTTTTTACGTGCAGTGATTTCTCCACATTCTCTGAACCCTTTGATGATATTACGGAGCGTAGATGGTGAAATCCCTCAATTCCTTGCAATAGCTGCTTGAGAAAGGTTGTTCTTAAACTGTTCAACAATTTGCTCAGGCATTTGTTGACAAAGTGGTGACCCTCGCCCCATCCTTGTTTGTGAATGACTGAGCATTTCATGGAATCTACTTTTATACCCAATCATGGCACCCACCTGTTCCCAATTAGCCTGCACACCTGTGGGATGTTCCAAATAAGTGTTTGATGAGCATTCCTCAACTTTATCAGTATTTATTGCCACCTTTCACAACTTCTTTGTCACGTGTTGCTGCCATCAAATTCTAAAGTCAATGATTATTTGCAAAAATAAAGTTTATGAGTTTAAACATGAAATATGTTGTCTTTGTAGCATATTCAACTGAATATGGCTTGAAAAGGATTTGCAAATCATTGTATTCCGTTTATATTTACATCTAACACCATTTCCCAACTCATATGGAAACGGGGTTTGTACACTGCACACCACATCGGATTTTTTTTTTGCCCTCAAGTTGTCTGTGATTATGTTTTGTTTTAGTCATGTTCGGTTTTGTTTTTGGACTTTTTGTGCACTTTTATTTGTCACCATAGCAACCATTAGTGTCACCTGGTTGACATTGTCATGTCACGCACCTGTTTTCACTGATCATGTCACTATTTAAACTTGTCATTTTCTGTTGTTCTTTGTGGTGACATCACATTCCCACTCCTGCCACTCAGTTCACGCTCATACTTATGAGCCATGCTGCTCTTTTTTATGCCCCTCTTCTCATGCCAAGTAAGTTTCTGTTTAATCGTTGTTGTGCCCTTGTGCAAGTCTTTTGTTTTGTCACAGTCAAGTTTTTACCTCCGCTGTGAGCGCTTTTTGTTTGTACTTTTTTTTTAGTTTGAATTAAAATGTACTTAAATCCACGTCTCGCACGCGCCAATTTTCCGTTGCCTTCAGGGAGAACAAACCACGCCAAGGACCAAGTCCTGACACAAGTGACACACATCGTGTATTTCTTGCTGGTTCAAACGCTCCAAATCAGATTTTTTCACAACAGGTCCAGTATGAAACGTGGCTATGAAAATAAAAGACTTGCTCAAAGGCAAAAAACAATGAACAAGAAACAAAAACTTACTTGGCATGGAACTGTGAACATGGCATGAAGAAGAGTGATCATAAAGTGTGATGTCGCCAGGCAGACTAACGGGAAACGATGGACTCGAATAATACAGACATGATTGACAACAGGTGAGTGAGTCAGAACGTGAAAACAGGTGCGTGACATGACAGGTGAAAACTAATGGGTTGCTATGGTGACAAAACAAACAAAAGTGCACAAAGGGTCCAAAAACAAAACAGCACATGGCCAAACAAAAACATGATCAACACAAACATGACAGAAAAGGTTCAGAGAATGTGGAGAAATCCCTGCAGGTAAGCCATGATATTACACACCTTGGATCCCTCAGGTGGTACTGCAGCAAAAAGAGACATCAGTGTGTAAAGGATATCACCACACTTCAGAAACCCACTGTCAGTAACTACAGTTGGTCGCTACATCTGTAAGTGCAAGTTAAAACTCTCCTATGCAAAGCCAAAGCCATTTATCAACAACACCCAGAAACGCTTCGCTGGGCCTGAGCTCATCTAAGATGGACTGATACAAAGTGGAAAAGTGTTCTGTGGTCTGACGAGTCCACATTTCAAATTGTTTTTGGAAACTGTGGACGTCGTGTCCTCCGGACCAAAGAGGAAAAGAACCATCCGGATTGTTCTAGGGTGAAAGTGTAACAGGCAGCATGTGTGATGGTATGGGGGTGTATTAGTGGCCAAGACATGTTCTAGGGTGAAAGTGTAAAAGGCAGCATGTGTGATGGTATGGGGGTGTATTAGTGGCCAAGACATGGGTAACTTACACATCTGTGAAGGCACCATTAATGCTGAAAGGTACATACAGCTTTTGGAGCAACATATGTTGTTACCATGGACGCCCCTGCTTATTTCAGCAAGACAATACCAAGCCAGGTGTTACAACAGCGTGGCTTCATAGTAAAAGAGTGCGGGTACTAGACTGGCCTGCCTGTAGTCCAGACATTGAAAATGTTTGAAGGCTAAAATATGAGAAGGGAGACTGTTGAACAACTTAAGCTGTACATCAAGCAAGAATGGGAAAGAATTCCACTTCAAAAATGTGTCTCCTCACTTCCCAAACCTTTACTGAGTGTTGTTCAAAGGAAAGGCCATGTAACACACTGGTAAAAATGCCTTTTTTGCAATGTGTTGCTGCCATTAAATTCTAACTTCATGATTATTTGCAAAAAAGAAGAAAGTTTCTCAGTGTGAACATGAAATATCTTGTCTTTGCAGTCTATTCAATTGAATATAAGTTAAGTTAAAGTTAAGTTAAAGTACCAATGATTGTCACTTGAAAAGGATTTGTTGTCTTCTCTTTTTATTTACCATTTACACAACTTCACTGCTTTTGTACATGTGGACAGTAGTACTAGTCATAGTTAAGCATGGGGAGTACATATCCTTAACCAAGTCATTTAACAGAATCAATGGGGTAGTCTTTAGGGATGTCCGATAATGGCTTTTTGCCGATATCCGTTATTCCGATATTGTCCAACTCTTTAATTACCGATACCGATATCAACCGATACCGATATCAACCGATATATACAGTCGTGGAATTAACACATTATTATGCCTAATTTGGACAACCAGGTATGGTGAAGATAAGGTCCTTTTAAAAAAAAAATTATAAAATAAAATAAGATAAATAAATTAAAAACATTTTCTTGAATAAAAAAGAAAGTACAACAATATAAAAACAGTTACATAGAAACTAGTAATGAATGAAAATTTGTCAAATGAAGTGTTAAAGGTTAGTACTATTAGTGGAGCAGCAGCACGCACAATCATGTGTGCTTACGGACTGTATCCCTTGCAGACTGTATTGATATATATTGATATATTGTTAATATTAATAACTGTATCCCTTGCAGACTGTATTGATATATATTGATATATAATGTAGGAAGCAGAATATTAATAACAGAAAGAAACAACCCTTTTGTGTGAATGAGGAGGGAGGTTTTTTGGGTTGGTGCATTAATTGTAAGTGTATCTTGTGTTTTTTATGTTGATTTAATTAAAAAAAAAAAAAAAAAAAAAAAAAAAAAAAAACGATACCGATAATAAAAAAAACGATACCGATAATTTCCGATATTACATTTTAACGCATTTATCGTCCGATAATATCGGCAGGCCGATATTATCGGACATCCCTAGTAGTCTTTGTTATTTTAGGTTGATAATAATGCTAGTTGCTAAATAATCTGTCTTTCTCATCAACATAAGTTTAATGTCAACCATCTTGGCCTTACTATAGCTTTATATTCAATTATTTATTATTTTCTTCCTCTGGTGCAATGCCAACTCGTACAATAGCTGTCGTAGTACAGTGTAGTACAGTGTAGTACAGTGTAGTACGGTGTAGTACAGTGTAGTACGGTGTAGTACAGTGTAGTACAGTGTAGTACAGTGTAGTACGGTGTAGTACAGTGTAGTACGGTGTAGTACCGTGCAGTACGGTGTAGTACAGTGTAGTACAGTGTAGTACAGTGTAGTACAGTGTAGTACCGTGTAGTACGGTGTAGTACCGTGTAGTACGGTGTAGTACAGTGTAGTACGGTGTAGTACAGTGTAGTACAGTGTAGTACAGTGTAGTACGGTGTAGTACGGTGTAGTACCGTGTAGTACGGTGTAGTACAGTGTAGTACGGTGTAGTACAGTGTAGTACGGTGTAGTACAGTGTAGTACGGTGTAGTACCGTGTAGTACGGTGTAGTACAGTGTAGTACGGTGTAGTACAGTGTAGTACAGTGTAGTACAGTGTAGTACGGTGTAGTACAGTGTAGTACAGTGTAGTACAGTGTAGTACGGTGTAGTACAGTGTAGTACGGTGTAGTACAGTGTAGTACAGTGTAGTACAGTGTAGTACAGTGTAGTACAGTGTAGTAAAGTGTAGTACGGTGTAGTACGGTGTAGTACCGTGTAGTACGCTGCTATGAAGTAGAAGCACAAGTACAATAGCGAGATCACAATGTTGTGTGTGTGATTACTGCTAAGTTGTAATTGAAGCTGAGCTTCCTTGTCGGGAGTGTCTTATTTACACAGCTGCTTTAATCAGGTCTCCCAGTATTGATCTCCATGGAAATGTGGCCCACAAATATATGTAGTGCTGCTTCCAACACTGGTCCTGGGTGGCTTTGTACTTTTAGTGCACGCCACTTTATCTTTAAAACTTCAACACAATTCAGGGTGTTTGCTTAATGCGATGGTGCCGGAACATTCAATAGCCATCACTGTTTTATCGACTCGGCCCTCGGGTGGAGAGTCCATCCACGAGCAAGAAGCTGCACACTCAGAGAGGAGACACCAGCTCACTGCTTTCATGGAAATGTGTCCAATAGCTTCTTCTATTATTTCTTCTGTTTGTACATTCATGAACCAGCTCGTAAAAAAAACTCTATAGTCAAACACCAGTGGCTGATTTTGACACAAGATTTTGGGGGAAATAAGTCTCTAAAGGGACATAAAAAAGTACAACAGCCAAAAGCAGTGAAGTTGTGTAAATGGTAAATAAAAAGAGAATACAACAAATCTTTTTCAACTTATATTCAATTGAATAGACTGCAAAGACAAGATATTTCATGTTCACACTGAGAAACGTTCTTCTTTTTTGCAAATATTAGCTCATTTGGAATTTGATGGCTGCAACATGTTTCAAAAAAGCTGGCACAAGTGGCAAAAAAGAGTGATACAGTTGAGGAATGCTCGTCAAAGACTTATTTGGAACATCCCACAGGTGGACAGGCTAATTGGGAACAGGTGGGTGCCATGATTGGCTATAAAAGTAGATTCCATGAAATGCTCAGTCGTTCACAAACAAGGACGGGGCGAGGGTCACCACTTTGTCAACAAATGCCTGAGCAAATTCTTTAAGAACAACATTTCTCAACAAGGAATTTAGGGATTTCACCATCTACGCTCCGTAATATCATCAAAAGGTTCAGAGAATCTGGAGAAATCACTGCAGGTAAGCCATGATATTACACACCTTGGATCCCTCAGGCGGTAATGCATCAAAAAGCCACATCAGTGTGTAAAGGATATCACCACATGGGCTCAGGAACACTTCAGAAACCCACTGTCAGTAACTACAGTTGGTCGCTACATCTGTAAGTGCAAGTTAAAACTCTCCCATGCAAAGCCAAAGCCATTTATCAACAACACCCAGAAACACCGCCGGCTTCGCTGGGCCTGAGCTCATCTAAGATGGACTGATACAAAGTGGAAAAGTGTTCTGTGGTCTGACGAGTCCACATTTCAACTTGTTTTTGGAAACTGTGGACGTCGTGTCCTCCGGACCAAAGAGGAATAGAACCATCCGGATTGTTCTAGGGTCAAAGTGTAAAAGGCAGCATGTGTGATGGTATGGGGGTGTATTAGTGGCCAAGACATGGGTAACTTACACATCTGTGAAGGCACCATTAATGCTGAAATGTACATACAGCTTTTGGAGCAACATATGTTGTTATCATGGACGCCCCTGCTTATTTCAGCAAGACAATGCCAAGCCACATGTTACAACAGCGTGGCTTCATAGTAAAAGAGTGTGGGTACTAGACTGGCCTGCCTGTAGTCCAGACCTGTCTCCCATTGAAAATAAATAGCACAAGGGAGACCCCCAGACTGTTGAACAACTTAAAAGTACCAATGATTGTCACACACACACTAGGTGTGGTGAGATTATCCTCTGCATCAAGCAAGAATGGGAATTAATTCCCCCTGAAAAGCTTCAAAAATGTGTCCCCTTCAGTTCCCAAACCTTTACTGAGTGTTGTTAAAAGGAAAGGCCATGTAACACACTGGTAAAAATGCCTTTTTTGCAATGTGTTGCTGCCATTACATTATAAGTTCATGATTATTTGCAAAAAATAAGAAAGTTTCTCAGTGTGAACATGAAATATCTTGTCTTTGCAGTCTATTCCATTGAATATAAATTGAAAATGATTTGTTGTATTCTCTTTTTATTTACCATTTACACAACGTGACAACTTCACTGCTTTTGGCTTTTGAATAATTCATGTCTGCAGTTGTTTCAGTAGTGTGAAGTTCATATTTTGTCTCGTTATTTGCCTGTTAAACAACACCAATTTGACAAGTAATTTATAGTATTACAAATGTGATGTAATATCATTGAGTTTTGCAGTGTGTGTGCGTTCTAGAAAAGAAGGTAACTGGAGCCAAACGTTACGTGGAAATGACTTGTTTTCATCATGTTGCATTTATCCATGTGTAAAACTAGTTTTCTTCTGAGAAACAAACAAGAATGTAAACGGGTAATTGCATTCATTTGAAATATGAGCCGCTGAAGAAGTGAGCAATCAAACAGATGAGGAAAGCTAACGTCCCCGACCAAACCAGCCAGCAGCGCCATACTGTGTGTTTGAAATATTGGCATCCCTCTCGGAGCATTTAATGACCTGTGCACGTTGTTTTGCTTCTTTTTTTTTTGAGCTGTTCAAATGTCAATTTGCAGATATCTCACTTTGACAGGCCACGGTGACACAGATTTAAAAAAAAGAGAGAGAACACTCGGAGTGTGAGAGCAAACACTGATTCATTCTCCTGGAGTGATTATGAAGCTGCCAGAGGATGTCGCTTATTGTGATACGTGTCAAAAATAAACAGTTACATCTCCCACGTGACACGGCCGAGCTGATGAGCGCCGCCTCGCATGAGTCGGCCCCTCGCGTGATCTCGCCGCGTTCAGCGTGTAATTTGTCACCAGTGGAGAAAACACACACAAAGGGAAGAAGCTTCGGTCTCATTAAGTCGCTGCTGAAAATAGAAAAACGTGTAAATAACAAAGAGGCTTCCTTCTCTGGCTGTGGCATACACACTTTGTTGTTGTATTGCGAGACTTGTAATCAACATTATTGTCAACACAATCTCACAGTATTGTGGAAAGTGCTCAAAAAGTGATTTTTTTATAATACCGTATTTTTTGGAGTATAAGTCGCACCGGAGTATAAGTCGCACCGGCTGGAAATGCATAATAAAGAAAGAACAAAACATATATAAGTCGCACTGGAGTATAAGTCGCACCGGAGTATAAGTCGCACTGGCCGGAAATGCATGATAAAGAAACAACAAAACATATATAAGTCGCACTGGAGTATAAGTCGCACCGGCTGGAAATGCGTAATAAAGAAAGAACAAAACATATATAAGTCGCACTGGAGTATAAGTCGCACCGGAGTATAAGTCGCACCGGCTGGAAATGCATAATAAAGAAAGAACAAAACATATATAAGTCGCACTGGAGTATAAGTCGCACCGGAGTATAAGTCGCACCGGATGGAAATGCATAATAAAGAAAGAACAAAACATATATAAGTCGCACTGGAGTATAAGTCGCACCGGAGTATAAGTCGCACCGGCTGGAAATGCATAATAAAGAAAGAACAAAACATATATAAGTCGCACCGGAGTATAAGTCGCACTGGCTGGAAATGCATAATAAAGAAACAACAAAACATATATAAGTCGCACCGGAGTATAAGTCGCACCGGCCGGAAATGCATAATAAAGAAAGAACAAAACATGTATAAGTCGCACTGGAGTATAAGTCGCACCGGAGTATAAGTCGCACCGGCTGGAAATGCATAATAAAGAAAGAACAAAACATGTATAAGTCGCACCGGAGTATAAGTCGCACCGGAGTATAAGTCGCACCGGAGTATAAGTTGCACCGGAGTATAAGTCGCACCGGCTGGAAATGCATAATAAAGAAAGAACAAAACATATATAAGTCGCACCAGAGTATAAGTCGCACCGGAGTATAAGTCGCACCGGCTGGAAATGCATAATAAAGAAAGAACAAAACATATATAAGTCGCAACCGGAGTATAAGTCGCACCGGAGTATAAGTCGCACCGGCTGGAAATGCATAATAAAGAAAGAACAAAACATATATAAGTCGCACTGGAGTATAAGTCGCACCGGAGTATAAGTCGCACCGGCCGGAAATGCATAATAAAGAAAGAACAAAACATATATAAGTCGCACTGGAGTATAAGTCGCACCGGAGTATAAGTCGCACCGGCTGGAAATGCATAATAAAGAAAGAACAAAACATATATAAGTCGCACTGGAGTATAAGTCGCACCGGAGCATAAGTCGCACTGGCCGGAAATGCATGATAAAGAAACAACAAAACATATATAAGTCGCACTGGAGTATAAGTCGCACCGGAGTATAAGTCGCACTGGCCGGAAATGCATGATAAAGAAACAACAAAACATATATAAGTCGCACTGGAGTATAAGTCGCACCGGAGTATAAGTCGCACCGGCCGGAAATGCACAATAAAGAAAGAACAAAACATATATAAGTCGCACTGGAGTATAAGTCGCACCGGAGTATAAGTCGCACCGGAGTATAAGTCGCACCGGCCGGAAATGCACAATAAAGAAAGAACAAAACATATATAAGTCGCACTGGAGTATAAGTCGCACCGGAGTATAAGTCGCACCGGCCGGAAATGCATAATAAAGAAAGAACAAAACATATATAAGTCGCACTGGAGTATAAGTCGCACCGGAGTATAAGTCGCACCGGCCGGAAATGCATAATAAAGAAAGAACAAAACATATATAAGTCGCACTGGAGTATAAGTCGCACCGGAGTATAAGTCGCACCGGTCGGAAATGCATAATAAAGAAAGAACAAAACATATATAAGTCGCACTGGAGTATAAGTTGCACCGGAGTATAAGTCGCACCGGCCGGAAATGCATAATAAAGAAAGAACAAAACATATAGAAGTCGCACTGGAGTATAAGTCGCACCGGAGTATAAGTCGCACCGGAGTATAAGTCGCACCGGCCGGAAATGCATAATAAAGAAAGAACAAAACATATATAAGTCGCACTGGAGTATGAGTCGCACCGGCCGGAAATGCATAATAAAGAAAGAACAAAACATATATAAGTCGCACTGGAGTATAAGTCGCACCGGAGTATAAGTCGCACCGGCTGGAAATGCATAATAAAGAAAGAACAAAACATACATAAGTCGCACTGGAGTATAAGTCGCACCGGAGTATAAGTCGCACTGGCCGGAAATGCACGATAAAGAAACAACAAAACATATATAAGTCGCACTGGAGTATAAGTCGCACCGGAGTATAAGTCGCACTGGCCGGAAATGCATGATAAAGAAACAACAAAACATATATAAGTCGCACTGGAGTATAAGTCGCACCGGAGTATAAGTCGCACCGGCCGGAAATGCATAATAAAGAAAGAACAAAACATATATAAGTCGCACTGGAGTATAAGTCGCACCGGCCGGAAATGCATAATAAAGAAAGAACAAAACATACATAAGTCGCACTGGAGTATAAGTCGCACCGGAGTATAAGTCGCACCGGTCGGAAATGCATAATAAAGAAAGAACAAAACATATATAAGTCGCACTAGAGTATAAGTCGCACCGGAGTATAAGTCGCACCGGCCGGAAATGCATAATAAAGAAAGAACAAAACATATAGAAGTCGCACTGGAGTATAAGTCGCACCGGAGTATAAGTCGCACCGGAGTATAAGTCGCACCGGCCGGAAATGCATAATAAAGAAAGAACAAAACATATATAAGTCGCACTGGAGTATAAGTCGCACCGGCCGGAAATGCATAATAAAGAAAGAACAAAACATATATAAGCCGCACTGGAGTATAAGTCGCACCGGAGTATAAGTCGCACCGGCTGGAAATGCATAATAAAGAAAGAACAAAACATACATAAGTCGCACTGGAGTATAAGCCGCACCGGAGTATAAGTCGCACTGGCCGGAAATGCATGATAAAGAAACAACAAAACATATATAAGTCGCACTGGAGTATAAGCCGCACCGGAGTATAAGTCGCACTGGCCGGAAATGCATGATAAAGAAACAACAAAACATATATAAGTCGCACTGGAGTATAAGTCGCACCGGAGTATAAGTCGCACTGGCCGGAAATGCATGATAAAGAAACAAAAAAACATATATAAGTTGCACCGGAGTATAAGTCGCACCAGAGTATAAGTCGCACCGGCTGGAAATGCATAATAAAGAAAGAACAAAACATATTTAAGTCGCACTGGAGTATAAGTCGCACCGGAGTATAAGTCGCACCGGCTGGAAATGCATAATAAAGAAAGAACAAAACATATATAAGTCGCACCGGAGTATAAGTCGCACCGGCTGGAAATGCATAATAAAGAAAAAACAAAACATGTATAAGTCGCACCGGAGTATAAGTCGCACCGCCGGAAATGCATAATAAAGAAAGAACAAAACATGTACAAGTCGCACTGGAGTATAAGTCGCACCGGAGTATAAGTCGCACCGGCCGGAAATGCATAATAAAGAAAGAACAAAACATATATAAGTCGCACTGGAGTATAAGTCGCACCGGAGTATAAGTTGCACCGGCCGGAAATGCACAATAAAGAAAGAACAAAACATATATAAGTCGCACTGGAGTATAAGTCGCACCGGAGTATAAGTCGCACCGGCCGAAAATGCATAATAAAGAAAGAACAAAACATAAATAAGTCGCACTGGAGTATAAGTCGCACCGGAGTATAAGTCGCACCGGCTGGAAATGCATAATAAAGAAAGAACAAAACATATGTAAGTCGCACTGGAGTATAAGTCGCACCGGAGTATAAGTCGCACCGGAGTATAAGTCGCACCGGCCGGAAATGCATAATAAAGAAAGAACAAAACATATATAAGTCGCACTGGAGTATAAAGTCGCACCGGAATAAGTCGCAACCGCAGTATAAGTCGCACCGGCCGGAAATGCATAATAAAGAAAGAACAAAACATTATAAGTCGCACTGGAGTATAAGTCGCACCGGAGTATAAGTCGCACCGGCCGGAAATGCATAATAAAGAAAGAACAAAACATATATAAGTCGCACTGGAGTATAAATCGCATTTTTTGTGGAAATGTATTTGATAAAAGCCAACAGCAAGAATAGACATTTGAAAGGCAATTTAAAATGTGTAAAGAATAGTGAACAACAGGCTGAATAAGTGTACGTTATATCTGAGGCATAAATAACCAACTGCTATGTTAACGTAACATATTATGGTAAGAGTCATTCAAATAACTATAACATATACAACATGCTATACGTTTACCAAACAATCTGTCACTCCTAATCGCTAAATCCCATGAAATCAATATTATTTTTGATATATACCGTAAAATAAATAATAATAATAATAATAATAATGTAGCCGAGTATTCTGGGTTCGGCATATTATGTGTACTGATATAATATAATATAAAATAATAAATGGGAGTCATAAGAGCAGGTCCGGTCTCCACCACTTCTTTAATGTTAACTCTCCTTTTTCTCTCTCTCTCCACACCTTCTTGCACAACCACCTTTATAGACCTCTTACGTCACAGCCCTACGGCAACTCTGGAGGGACAAAACTCCTCCTTACCTAACATTATCTGCTAATTTGGGACATCCTGAAAAGTTTGTTACATACGTTCCCCTCAGTTAGAAACGTCCCCGTTTCGTCACAAACAAAATAGGTAACAAACAAGGGGAAATAGAAACTGAGAAAAAAAAAAATCACAATCTTAATGCACACAACAAATCAACAATATTTTAACTGATCCACAAAGTATTGCATAAGATAGCACCCTGGCCCCTCAAAACATGCAAAAACGTGCAGATGTGAAGGAGGTCGGTCCAATCGCCCCCTGCGAGATAGTTCAGTTGTGCGCAGAGTCGCCCCAATCGCCCCCTGCGAGATAGTTTCAGGTTGTGCGCAGGAGTCGCCCCAGTCGCCCACTGCGAGATAGTTCAGTTGTGCGCAGGAGGTCGCCCCAATCGCCCCCTGCGAGATAGTTCAGTTTGTGCGCAGGAGTCGCCCCAGTCGCCCACTGCGAGATAGTTCAGTTGTGCGCAGGGAGGTCGGTCCAATCTCCCCCTGCGAGATAGTTCAGTTGTGCGCAGGAGGTCGGTCCCAATCGCCCACTGCGAGATAGTTCAGTTGTGCGCAGGAGGTCGGTCCAATCGGCCCCCTGCGAGATAGTTCAGTTGTGCGCAGGAGGTCGGTCCAATCGCCCACTGCGAGATAGTCAGTTGTGCGCAGGGAGGTCGTCCAATCGCCCCCTGCGAGATAGTTCAGTTTGTGCGCAGGAGGTCGCCCCAGTCGCTCTCCCTGCGAGATAGTTCAGTTGTGCGCAGGAGGTCGGTCCAGTCGCCCCTGCGAGATAGTTCAGTTGTGCGCAGGAGGTCGGTCCAATCGCCCCTGCGAGATAGTTCAGTTGTGCGCAGGAGGTCGCCCCAGTCGCCCCCTGCGAGATAGTTCAGTTGTGCGCAGGGTCGGTCCAGTCCGCCCCCTGCGAGATAGTTCAGTTGTGCGCAGGAGGTCGGTCCAATCGCCCCCTGCGAGATAGTTCAGTTGTGCGCAGGAGGCTCGCCCCAGTCGCCCCCTGCGAGATAGTTCAGTTGTGCGCAGGAGGTCGCCCCAGTCGCCCCCTGCGAGATAGTTCAGTTGTGCGCAGGGAGGTCGCCCAGTCGCCCACTGCGAGATAGTTCAGTTGTGCGCAGAGAGGTCGGTCCAATCGCCCCCTGCGAGATAGTTCAGTTGTGCCGCAGGAGGTCGCCCCAGTCGCCCCCTGCGAGATAGTTCGATTGTGACGCGCCATCATGCCATCAGACTTGGGTTGTAGGCAGTGAAGGAATCAATAAAGTACCATCTGGTGGTGCTGGCAGAGTCTCTGGAAGGGACACCCACCCCGGGAACCCCTTCCCCCCCCACATGGACTTACGGGCCACTCCAAAATGTCCATGACCACCCTCCTGAGGGGCGACAAACCTGTGACCACCCCATGGGAACTTCTGGCCACTCCAGAATATCCATGGTTACCCCTCTGGAAGGGGGCAACAATTCTGGGACCCGCCCACGGGGACTTATGGGCAACTCCAGAATGTCCATGGCCACCCTCTGGAGGGGCCGGCAAATCTGGGACCCACCCACGGGGATGTCAAGGGCACCGGCGGGTCCGACACGCTCCGCACTGCTCACACCACCGTCGGATGTCTCCCAGCATGAAGAGCCAGCAGCAAGACCGCCGGGAACGCCTCCGTAACCAGCCGGCTCACATCCGCAGCACACACCTCCAAGCTCTCCCCCGGAGCACGCACATGCGCCAATAGGCGGGCCCCGAAGCGGTCCATCAATTGTCTCTGCCCAGCTGAGAAATTCTGGCACCGTCGCTGGTGAAGGGAGCTGTTAAGTCCATTTTTGACATTCATGCCGTGTGAGTGTCTGTCAAACAGCGTCTTGCCGAGCTTAAAAGATAGATAGTACTTTATTGATTCCTTCAGGAGAGTTCCCTCAGGGTCGTCGTCACCACACCACGTGTCCGCAAAATAGCCAGGAAGCTTAGCAGCTAACTGAAAACTCACGAGTCCCGTGTAACACTTTCTTCTTTTCTTTTTTTGTTTTCAACACAGCAGTTAAAATCCCACCGCTGCCACCAATGTAGCCGAGTATTCTGGGTTCGCATATTATGTGTACTGATATAATATAATAATAAAATAATAAATGGGAGTCATAAGAGCAGGTCCGGTCTCCACCACTTCTTTAATGTTAACTCTCCTTTTTCTCTCTCTCCACACCTTCTTCCACAACCACCTTTATAGACCTCTTACGTCACAGCCCTACGGCAACTCTGGAGGGACAAAACTCCTCCTTACCTAACATTATCTGCTAATTTGGGACATCCTGAAAAGTTTGTTACAATAATAATACTTTCATTTAACCTAACTTAACTTTATACCAAAAGCACTGCTTTGGAAATCATTTGTCCCCCTTTCAGAGATCACATTTAGTTCCCCTTAAACATCCTCATGTTGCACAATGAAATGTAAGCATAGGATGAAGTGTGCATTCCTGGAACTTTCTCTAGTAACAGCATTCCAGGATTAATATCAATAAATTAACATTAATAATACATGACAGTAGAATAAGCACACGTATGACTGAGGAGTCATAGTGTAACTTTGTGTGGTGTTTGAGTTGTCCAACTTTTTGTGTGGCCATAAAAGCACCAGTGGTTTAGTGGTATGCGTGTTGGTGACGGATGACAAGTTGGTTTGTACGGCAGAAAATGACTAGTTTTTCGAGATAGAAGTGTTTTACTCATGTTTTTGGTGTGGTTATGGCCGAATATAAACAGTTTTGCTCAATAAAGTGATGGATATAATTCCTGGCCTTGAAGCATCTCGATAGACGTTACAATAATTGAACGGTGTTGACGAACACCGTTAGGGCCGCTTGTTGTCACTGTCACTCAGAGTTGCATTGCAAAATTACACAGAATAAATGTGTTTATTTTGTTTAGAATTCAGATGGGATTTGATTTGGTGCGCGGCATATATTTGCTGCGCGCAGCGGACGCTTGAGCAGTGCGCAATTGCACAGGCGCGCACCTTAGAGGGAACGTGGCTTGGCAGTCCATGTCTTGTTGAAAACACGCCATTCCTCATCAACTTTTCTCTTTTAGCGTCTCGGGTGTAAAGCGTGCATCACTTGTCGCTGTGCACCTTCACTCACAGGCTACACACGGACTTACGCACATAAATAACACTTTTCAAAATAAAAGCAGCACAGTTGTATTGCGTGCACGACATAGATGTTTTTTCAACTTTATTTTGTAATTTGTGATTGCTGCTGTTCACATTCACTCACAATCACGCACACGCATACGTCCACACGGAAGTAATACAAATAACGCTTTTCAAAACAAAAGCAGCACCGTTGTATTGCACACTCGACATAGATACTTTTTTAAATGTATTTTGTAATTTATGATAGGCCTCACGCGGGCCGGACAAGGACGTACAAAGGGCCGGATGTGGCCCGCGGGCCGCAGAATGCCCAGGTCTGGTCTAGTCTCTTACGTGAATGAGATAAATAATACTATTTGATATTTTACGCTAATGTGTTCATAATTTCACACATAAGTCGCTCCTGAGTATGAGTCGCACCCTCGGCCAAACTATGAAAAAAACTGTGACTTATAGTCCGAAAAATACAGTACTAATAATGAATAATAATAACACACAACATACTTTACAATGGCAGACGAAACACACTTAAGAGACATTGTTATTTAAGAGTTCAAATTAGGGCTGAAAAATGGTTGAGATATCTAATCGCGATTAATCACATTTTGTTCATAGTTAACTCAAAATGAATCGCAGATAGATATCATTTTTCATCTTTAATAAGTGAACCCCAGACGGATCATTTTCAGGTTTTAACCTCGTGAACGGACAATTAATTTGCTTCGATGAAACGTGTTTTAAACATTATATTCTTTTAAACAGAAGAGAACATTTTAAAAAATTGCCGGGACTGCGTTGGTGTCTTGCCAGATTTTGTATTTTGTAGAAATACATCATTTGTATTCCTGCTGTAGGAGCACTTGCATTGTTTGATATACTTTTAACGCTTAATATTTCCCATTGAAGTATTATCTTGATATTATTTGTATTTCTTAAACACACGTTTGCTACGAGTGTTTCGAAAAGCAACCAACTTGGCGAGTCTAAATATAAGAAATCAAATTTGAGCAAAACCTAAAAGAGTTCAGTTTTTACCAAAAGACAACAATCATAAATAAATCATTCAGCACGTACACAATGTTGACATCTATAGTTATATTTTGATAAACAATCATAAATGAATCTTTCAGCACGTACACAATGTTGACATCTATAGTAATATTTTGATAAACAATCATAAATGAATCTTTCAGCACGTACACAATGTTGACATCTATAGTTATATTTTGATAAACAATCATAAATGAATCTTTCAGCACGTACACAATGTTAACATCTACAGTTATATTTTTGATAATGTAGGCCACTTAATATCTCTTAAGACCAAGTGATGCAACATGTCGATCATGTCGCCAATTATCATCGTACAAACTCTATAGTTTATACCAAAAAAAGATAATTGCTATCATCTGGAAAGGTAAATAAGTTTGTTTGTTTAAAGCAACTGTTTAAACTAAGGTAGAATAAATGCAGATATGAAAGGTGCACTATTTAAATGTATTTATGAGTGTCTTATTAATATACTGTACATAATGTGCAGTCTACTCGGAGTCTCAGTGTGGTTTTGGTGCCAAGAGATCTACCATAGTTATGGTGTTCACTTTGAGAACAACTACAAGAGAAGTGCAGAGAACAACATGTCCCCCTGTACATCGCCTTCATCCACCTCACCAAAGCATTTGACCTGGTCGGTAGGGATGGACTTTTCAAGGCTTGGCTTCTTCATTGGCTGCCCACCCAAAGTCAAGAGTCCTTCCACACAGATATGAAGGGGGCAGGACATTTCAACGACAACTCATCCGAACCTTTTCAGCATCAATAGCGACGTCAAACAAGCCCCCCCCCCGTCTCTGGGCCAAGACCAAAACTTGCGACGTTCTTGTCAGAGACATGCTATTTGCCGACTATGTGGTCATAGCAACACGCACAGAGCAACATTACAGTCCCTGGTGATCCACTTCTCCCAGGCCTGCAAGGACTTTGGCTTAACAATCAACCTCAAGAAGACCAAGGTCCTTGCACAGGAGTCAGAGTCACAGCCAGCCATCTACATCGACGACTACCAACTCGACGTCGTCCAGCAGTTCACATACCTCGGCTCCACAGTCACCGACAACCTCTCCCTTGACGCTGAGGTTGACAAAAGAATCGGGAAGGCAGCCACCACACTTGCTTTGGACGAACCCCGAGCTGACTGTTGTGACCAAGATGGTAATGTACAACACCTGTGTCGTCAGCGAAACCTGGACCACTTATGCAAGACAGGAGAAACCTCTCAACACTTTCCACATGAGAAGCCTACCACGCAAACTAGGCATAACTTGGCAGGACAGGGTGACCAAAGCTGAAGTCCTATCCCGATTACTCGATTACTGTAACGTATTATTTTCATGTCTCCCTATGTCTAGCATTAAAAGATTACAGTTGGTACAAAATGCGGCTGCTAGACTTTTGACAAAAACAAGAAAGTTTGATCATATTACGCCTATACTGGCTCACCTGCACTGGCTTCCTGTGCACTTAAGATGCGGCTTTAAGGTTTTACTACTTACGTATAAAATACTACACGGTTTAGCTCCAGCCTATCTTGCCGATTGTATTGTACCATATGTCCCGGCAAGAAATCTGCGTTCAAAGAACTCCGGTTTATTAGTGATTCCCAGAGCCAAAAAAAAGTCTGCGGGCTATAGAGCGTTTTCTATTCGGGCTCCAATACTCTGGAAAGCCCTCCCGGTAACAGTTAGAGATGCTACCTAAGTCCCATCTTAAAACTCATTTGTATACTCTAGCCTTTAAATAGACCCTCTTTTTAGACCAGTTGATCTGCCGTTTCTTTTCTTCTCTCCTCTGCTCCCCTCTTCCTTGGGAGGGGGAGTTGCATAGGTCCGGTGGCCATGGATGAAGTACTTGCTGTCCAGAGTCGGGACCCCGGGTGGACCGCTAGCCTGTGCATCGGTTGGGGACATCTCTGCGCTGCTGACCCGTCTCCACTCGGGACGGTTTCCTGCTGGCCCCACTATGGACTGGACTCTCGCTGATGTGTTGGATCCACTGTGGACTGGACTTTCACAATGTTATGTCAGACCCACTCGCCATCCATTGCATTCGGTCTCCCCTAGAGGGGGGGGGGGGGTTACCCACATATGCGGTCCTCGCCAAGGTTTCTCATAGTCATTTACACCGACGTCCCACTGGGGTGAGTTTTTCCTTGCCCGTATGTGGGCTCTGTACCGAGGATGTCGTTGTGGCTTGTGCAGCCCTTTGAGACACTTGTGATTTAGGGCTATATAAATAAACATTAATTTATTGATTGATCCCGCGCCAGTCTCCCCAGTATGTACACCATGATAAGACATCGCAGACTCCGCTGGCTGGGTCATGTTCACCGCATGGACGACGGAAGAATCCCCAAGAATATTCTCGATGGGGAGCTGAAGTCGGAAAGGAGGAAGATTGCTGAAAAGAGACATGTAGGCTGTTGGTATGAATACAAACTCTTGGGAAAACACTGCAGCCAACCAATCCGAGTGGAAGAGAACCCTGACCCAACATCTGAGGGCATGGGAGGAGAAACTGAGGCAGACAACAGCAGACAAGCGAAACCGCAGGAAGGACCTTCAGGAGCGCCAGCACTCCTACAGACCAGACACCCTTCATCGCTGTGACCTCTGCGCCAAAGACTGACAGTCCCGCATCGGTCTCTTCAGTCACAGACCATGCTAATCCAGTCGAGCGGTCAGCCAAGACCTTGCAGGTGTTGAAGGATAGCTGAGCAGCCTTTGTAATTAATATAATGTACATATGTGCCTAGTGCGCTATATTATTGCAAATACTTTCAAAATGTGCACTTAATTCTTCCTGTACTTACTGTCACCAAGTTGTGAGCAACTCAATGACTTGCAGTTCAATTAAACATTTAAACAAATGTTCCTGCATGAAATTCTGACTACCAAATTGCATTTGTATCCAAATATTCCGGTGGGTTTTTTTTAAGCAAATTGTATTCATGCACGCAACTAATAACCTATAATTAATCATAGTTCATAAGTGTGATTAATCTGATTAAAAAATGCATCACTTGACAGCTGGAGTAAAAAGCCACATAAACAATGACATGTTAGACGTAACTATCAGTGTTTGTTTATACATAATATTACATTATAGATGGATCGACAAATAGATTCTGCGCTGATCTCGAGAAAAAATTCCAATATAAAGTATAGATTGATAGATAGATAGATAAATAGATAGATAGATAGTACTTTATTGATTCCTTCAGGAGAGTTCCCTCAGGAAAATTAATATTTGTAAAAGTATAACATTCATTTAAAAAAAACAATAAACATACAAAATAAAGATAAGGTAAAAAATAATTTTGTTTTGAAGAAACAGAAGATACAGTAATATTATAGTAGCTAAAGTAGAGTATAGTAGCTTTTCCCCAAGATGGCGCCGCTGTAGTGGCTGCTGGTGGCAGGAGCTCTGTGCTCTCTTTTGTGTTCCTGATGTTTCCCTCTTCTTTTCATGGGTTTGTTGTTTTCTTGCCTTTTGGTTGGGGACCCTTTGGGACTGTGTGACAAGGGGTGGCACATTCGTTACTTCTGCGGTGCTTTTTTGTGGACTTCTGGATCTGCCTCCTGGGAGCCTTTTGGCCGTGGAGACCAGCTGCTGGGTCTTTGCCACACAAGAGTCCGTTTGGAGGGACTGGAGGAGATGTGGATGAAGAGACAAGACTGCAGAGTTTGGAGAGACTGGAGGAGATGTGGATGAAGAGACAGGACTGCAGAGTTTGGAGAGACTGGAGGAGATGTGGATGAAGAGACAGGACTGCAGAGTTTGGAGAGACTGGAGGAGATGTGGTTGAAGAGACAGGACTGCAGAGTTTGGAGAGACTGGAGGAGATGTGGATGAAGAGACAGGACTGCAGAGTTTGGAGAGACTGGAGGAGATGTGGATGAAGAGACAGTACTGCAGAGTTTGGAGAGACTGGAGGAGATGTGGATGAAGAGACAGTACTGCAGAGTTTGGAGAGACTGGAGGAGATGTGGATGAAGAGACAGGACTGCAGAGTTTGGAGAGACTGGAGGAGATGTGGATGAATAGACAGGACTGCAGAGTTTGGAGAGACTGGAGGAGATGTGGATGAAGAGACAGGACTGCAGAGTTTGGAGAGACTGGAGGAGATGTGGATGAAGAGACAGGACTGCAGAGTTTGGAGAGACTAGAGGAGATGTGGATGAAGAGACATGACTGCAGAGTTTGGAGAGACTGGAGGAGATGTGGATGAAGAGACGGGACTGCAGAGTTTGGAGAGACTGGAGGAGATGTGGATGAAGAGACAGGACTGCAGAGTTTGGAGAGACTGGAGGAGATGTGGATGAAGAGACAGGACTGCAGAGTTTGGAGAGACTGGAGGAGATGTGGAAGAAGAGACAGGACTGCAGAGTTTGGAGAGACTGGAGGAGATGCGGATGAAGAGACAGGACTGCAGAGTTTGGAGAGACTGGAGGAGATGTGGATGAAGAGACAGGACTGCAGAGTTTGGAGAGACTGGAGGAGATGTGGATGAAGAGACAGGACTGCAGAGCTGGTGCTGAGCGCCGGGACGGACAAACTTCAACGTGTCTTGGCTGAATGAGCAGGTATCGGACACCTCGGTCTCCTTGGACGCATCCTCGCTCATCCGTGCGGACTGGACACTGGCCGAGAGTTAGTGGGCGGCCGAGGGCGGAGTCGGCTCTCTTGGTTGCTTTGTTGGGTCTGCTCCTGTCTCTGGCCGTGCTCCCCCAACCACAACAGACCATGGCGTGGACCACCGCAGAGGCCACCACAGTGTATATGGGTGCTGAAATTATGTTTTTGTTTTGGTTGCTTGTCTATCGTGTACGCGCATTATATATTATTGGTTAATAATTTCTTGTTTTACTTTTGTAGCAGTGTGTAGAAATGGAGTGGCAGCTGGTTGCATCAGCGCTGCTCTTTTAATGTCTTTTGTGTTCTCTGATATTTCCCTCTTACACACATGTTGATGTGTGCTATGGCTATGAGGTTTCTTTCCCCCCCCTTGGCCTCAGTCTGGACCCCCTCTCCAGGGGCCCAGACTTAGACTGAATATATGTTTTCTCCCCAGCGTTTACCTGTTTCTCACCTTTGTTGTAAGGGGCGCCGAAATTTGGCAGACCCATCAGCGATCCTGTTCTGTCTCGCTGTAATGTTTGATCCTGTTCTGTCTCCCTGTAATGTTTGATCCTGTTCTGTCTCGCTGTAATGTTTGTCTGATCTTGAATGGGATTGTGCTGAAATTCCTAATCCTAATTAATAAAGTACTTCTAATTCTGATTCTGATTGTAAACCATGACTTGACAACTTAAACAAAGCTAATTGGTCATAACACAACACGCATTCTTCAAAATGGATTCCCTTCTTGTTCGCCACAATGCAATTGCATTTTGCAATTCGCTGTGTTTTCTTTGAAGACGCCTGGACCAGGCGGGTCTTGAAGGACAGGTGAGCAGGGTCGCTCCAGTCCAGGTCCTTTGTGCCGCCCACAAATCAAAGCAAGCAGGCCGCATTGAATCCCTAGAGATGGAGACTATGACTACAGGGTGATGTTAATAAACTCTGAGGGCTGCCTCTTGGAATGATACGCTTTTCATTGTTATTGAAACATCCAGCAGAGCAGCGCAGCCAGGAGGCTGTCGATCATGCTTATTGTCACCATTATCAACATCCACTATCATCCTGTTTGCTTCTAAATAGCAGCTGCTATCAGCAAGTCCATTGTCATCCGCCATCTGCGAGCCTATTTTCAAAGTGTTTACGTGCGGCCGGACATATTAGATCCACCTCTGCTGGGAAGAGAGGTGACAGTACATCGTAGAGACGGAAACAAACAAATATTAATAAACTACAAACCCCGTTTCCATATGAGTTGGGAGATGGTGTTAGATGTAAATATAAACGGAATACAATGATTTGCAAATCCTTTTCAAGCCATATTCAGTTGAATATGCTACAAAGACAACATATTTCATGTTCAAACTCATAAACTTTATTTTTTTTTTGCAAATAATCATTAACTTAGAATTTCATGGCTGCAACACGTGCCAAAGTAGTTGGGAAAGGGCATGTTCACCACTGTGTTACATGGCCTTTCCTTTTAACAACACTCAGTAAAGGTTTGGGAAGTGAGGAGACACATTTTTGAAGTGGAATTCTTTCCCATTCTTGCTTGATGTACAGCTTAAGTTGTTCAACAGTCTCCCTTCTGCTATTTTAGGTGCCACACATTTTCAATGTCTGGACTACAGGCAGGCCAGTCTAGTACCCGCACTCTTTTACTATGAAGCCACATTGATGTAACATGTGGCTTGGCATTGTCTTGCTGAAATAAGCAGGGGCGTCCATGATAACAACATATGTTGCTCCAAAAGCTGTATGTACCTTTCAGCATTAATGGTGCCTTCACAGATGTGTAAGTTACCCATGTCTTGGCCACTAATACACCCCCATACCATCACACATGCTGCCTTTACAACTTTGCGCCTAGAACAATCCGGATGGTTCTTTTCCTCTTTGGTCCGGAGGACACGACGTCCCCAGTTTCCAAAAACAATTTGAAATGTGGACTCGTCAGACCACAGAACACTTTTCCACTTTGTATCAGTCCATCTTAGATGAGCTCAGGCCCAGCCAAGCCGACGGCGTTTCTGGGTGTTGTTGATAAACGGTTTTCGCCTTGCATAGGAGAGTTTTAACTTGCACTTACAGATGTAGCGACCAACTGTAGTTACTGACAGTGGGTTTCTGAAGTGTTCCATGTGGTGATATCCTTTACACACTGATGTGGCTTGTTGATGCAGTACAGCCTGAGGGATGGAAGGTCACGGGCTTAGCTGCTTACGTGCAGTGATTTCTCCACATTCTCTGAACCCTTTGATGATATTACGGAGCGTAGATGGTGAAATCCCTAAATTCCTTGCAATAGCTGCTTGAGAAATGTTGTTCTTAAACTGTTCAACAATTTGCTCAGGCATTTGTTGACAAAGTGGTGACCCTCGCCCCATCCTTGTTTGTGAATGACTGAGCATTTCATGGAATCTACTTTTATACCCAATCATGGCACCCACCTGTTCCCAATTAGCCTGCACACCTGTGGGATGTTCCAAATAAGTGTTTGATGAGCATTCCTCAACTTTATCAGTATTTATTGCCACCTTTCACAACTTCTTTGTCACGTGTTGCTGACATCAAATTCTAAAGTTAATGATTATTTGCAAAGAAAAAAATGTTTATGAGTTTGAACATGAAATATGTTGTCTTTGTAGCATATTCAACTGAATATGGCTTGAAAAGGATTTGCAAATCATTGTATTCCGTTTATATTTACATCTAACACCATTTCCCAACTAATATGGAAACGGGGTTTGTAAGTTGCAATAAATGTATGTTAGGGCTGGCCAACGATTACATGTTTTAATCACGATTAATCACATTTTGTTCATAATTAACGCAAAATTTATCGCAGATAGAAGGTTTTATCATTAAGTGTACCTTACACAGGTAATTTTCTCGTTTTTAATACCATTAGTTTGCTTAATTCAAATGTTTCTTTTTTAAATATTATGCTCAAAACAAAAAAGGACATAAACAAAAGGGGTCTCAAAAAAAAAGATAGACCGAAGGAATTTGTCCTGTCCAGCCACTCAGACAAATCATATTGTTGATGTAGATCAGGGGTCACCAACGTGGTGCCCGCGGGCACCAGGTCGCCCGTAAGGACCAGATGAGTAGCCCGCTGGCCTGTTCTAAAAATAGGCCAGCGGCACTTACCAGTGAGCTGCCTCTATTTTTTAAATGGTATTTATTTACTAGCAAGCTGGTCTCGCTTTGCCCGACATTTTTAATTCTAAGAGAGACAAAACTCAAATAGAATTTGAAAATCCAAGAAAATATTTTAAAGACTTGGTCTTCACTTGTTTAAATAAATTCATTAATTTTTTTACTTTGCTTCTTATAACTTTCAGAAAGACAATTTTAGAGAAAAAATACAACCTTAAAATGATTTTAGGATTTTTAAACACATATACCTTTTTACCTTTTAAAGTCCTTCCTCTTATTTCCTGAAAATTTAAATCAATGTTCAAGTACATTTATTTTTTTTATTGTAAAGAATAATAAATAAATTTTAATTTAATTCTTCATTTTAGCTTCTGTTTTTTCGACGAAGAATATTTGTGAAATATTTCTTCAAACTTATTATGATTAAAATTCAAAAAAAATATTCTGGCAAATCTAGAAAATCTGTAGAATCAAATTTAAATCTTATTTCAAAGTCTTTTGAATTTCTTTTAAAAAAAAATTTCTGGAAAATCTAGAAGAAATAATTATTTGTCTTTGTTAGAAATATAGCTTGGTCCAATTTGTTATATATTCTAACAACGTGTAGATTGGATTTTAACCTATTCAAAACATGTCATCAAAATCCTCAAATTAATCTTAATCGGGAAAAATTACTAATGATGTTCCATAAATTATTTTTTAATTTTTTTTCGAAAAGATTCAAATTAGCTAGTTTTTTCTCCTTTTTTTCGGTTGAATTTTGAATTTTAAAGAGTCGAAATTGAAGATAAACTATGTTTCAAAATTTAATTGTATTTTTTTTCGTGTTTTCTCCTCTTTTAAACCGTTCAATTAAGTGTCAATATCATTAATTATTAATAATAACATAGAGTTAAAGGTAAATTGAGCAAATTGGCTATTTCTGGCAATTTATTTAAGTGTTTTTAAACTGGTAGCCCTTCGCATTAATCACTACCCAAGAAGTAGCTCTTGGCTTTAAAAAGGTTGGTGACCCCTGATGTAGATGATCAATAAACAAATAATGAATCCAATAAATAGCGACAAAAACAGCTCTGTTTCCAAACGTAAAAATGAAGAAAATGAGTGTGAAGGAACGTGCTGAGAAGAAGTGGATCTATATTCATTAGGGGTGTCTTATTTGGAACCATTCTTAATCAATTAAAAAAATAATAATAACAATGTTTTTTTTTAATTTATTTTAAATAATCCGTCCTGTCTAGCAACTCAGACAAATCATGCTGTTGATGTAGATGATCTTTATCTGCTGTACAGGTTTACTTTAGAAAAGAGAAGTGTTGGATTTTGTTACTTTTGTGTTTCTGGCTATAAATAGAAAAATCAAATGTTCATTCTGCAAAGCAAACCTGTCGTCTTTTCCACGAGTCAAGTCTTGTTGCCTTATTTGGTATTTGACTTTGTTAAATGTTTGGATAAAATTGTATTAAATAAAACCAATTTTCTTTCAAGTAATATAAAACAATATCAGAGCTGTTTGTCTATTTTATGGAGGAATGTAATTAATCATAGAACTGGCACCCACATTTATTACAAAAGTATTGAATTTGAATTGAGAATAGTTTTGAATCGAGAATAGATTCTGAATTGAATCGTTATCCCAAAGAATCCAATCGAATTGTGCGGTGCCCGAATATTCACAGTCCTGCTATTCATTGACTGAAATAAATTAATGAGTGAAAAACATGTAGCACTCTACAACTTGCACCACACTTTCGCAGAAAGAGTCAACAAAAGGCTATAATGCCAGCCAAGGGAAACTAATATGATTTCTTAACAGCAAACATTTATCCATAAAAAACATTTAGAAGTAGCTCGCAAAAGACACCATCTGAATCCTGTCCAGCGGTGCGTCATGGGAGACGCCGGAGGTTGTTTTCATTTTGAGGATCCAGACGAACGAGGTAGCAGCGTGAGGTAAATAGGAGTATTTATTAATAAACAAACAAAAACGAGAGCAGCGAGGAAGTGCTCTGCCCGGACAGAATATGAAGAAAACAAAACAAAACAAACTGAAACCCAGCAAAACATTCACAGGAAATGTGGAGCAGACGGCGTCCACAAAGTAGTGCGTATTTGGGCTTAGCCTCAAAGGGATCCTCTGTCGTCCAGTGAAACGATAACAACAACAATGTCCCGACCACAAAGGTAGGAAAAGGATCAACTTAAATAGTCTTGATTGCAAACAGGTGAGGGGAAATGCTCCAGGACAGAAGTGAAGAAGCCACGGGAAAACACCAACAAAACCAGAAGAGCCGCCAAAGTGAAAGCACAGGACAAGAACTAAAACACTAAACACCGGAGAACACTAACAAAAGGCAACTTTTGGCACTGTAAAACTACTGTAGTTGTCCGTAGTACATTCTGTTGGATTGTTTTTCATACAATAGTTGTTGTCCAGATTTTCGTATTTAAAAATGTTACGTGTTAAAATGCTGGTGCCGTTTGGGGGCCCAGGGGAGAAAAATTGAATTTCAATGAATTTCAGTGGGCGATATTGACTTGAGATGCGAGTACTTTGGGTTAAGAGCTCTGTCACAGAACTAATTGAACTTGCTAGCTGAGGTAACACTGGACTGTATTCGAATTGTCATATGTTCTTTACAAGAACAACTGTGGTATTAGACACAAAAAAAGTGTCGAGTTGAGTTATCTTCAAAAAAGAACACGTAGTATCATCGACCTTGTCACGGCGCAGGCTCGAACCCCCTTTTCCCCGGCAGCTGGGTCCAACAAGAGGGAGCGGCATAAAGACCAGCGGACCCAAGGAACCTTTGCCAGAACGTAGCCTATCTTCCCAGGAAGCATCACGTCTGGCATTCCCTCCCTTCTTCTTTGCTCGCCTTCTCTGTGCTTCCCTTGTTCCCTAGTTCATGTCCCGCAGTGTCTTCCCCGTCGCCTGTGATCGTGTTTTGCCTCACGACATCCATCCGGATCTCTGACTGCCTCCCTCGATCCTTGACCCCTGCTCGGACACGGACATGGTTGCCTCTCTGCACCCCTCGACTGCCTGCCTCTTCGCACTGCCCCCTTGATTCGACGAAAGATCCATCCAACACGCACAGACAACACACCCTGCTAAAACTTACATGGTTAATGCTACACATAGTCTGCACATATTCACTTGAAGTAGCATACACACTAAATAAACCTGGTAAACCGCAGTTCTGCCTTGGTGTCGCCTCCTTCCTTTCCCCAGTACATGACAGACCTAGCAGTATTTTGGAATATAAAAACATCAGAAATGGGTTTTACGTGGTCTGTGGTACATAATAGTAGATATATATGTCTGCGTCCTATACAACAGAAGAATAGAACATTCACATGAGGGAGAAAAATAAATATTTAAACTCATTGTTCAGGTTGGGAATTGTTTTTTGTTGTTGCGTTTGTGGCTGCAAGAAGACCTTGTGCAAATTGAGCTTTTAAAATAATGTGTTTCTCGCCTTGTTCAGCCATCGTGCGCTCTGACAGAGTGCAGGCAATACATCCAAACACAAAACCTTGGATCATTTGGACGAGACTTGGTGCAGAGTGCATCAGAGTGCACCAGAGAGCACCAGAGTGCAGAGTACCCGTGTTTCCAGCAACATAGAACAAGGAACCCTGTAAAATGTGCACCCTACATTTGGTTTCAAATACTTTGTGGCGGTTCAGTATGCAGTCTAAAGGCAAATAATGTAGTGAGTCCCTTCCACGGAACGCCCTCGTGTTAATGTTTTTGTGCACATTTGAAGGAAGGAGTAGCAGAGAGAAAGCTGTCATTGCGGGCCCTCGTTTTCAATCAGTGAGCACTCGTGCTCCAAAGACGTGCTGTCGAGTGGCACTGGGAAGCTATTAGCGATGCCAAGCAACCACTGACATCACATAGCAACACATCTCAAAATACGAGACTGCAGACTTAAGCATCCAAGAGTATGTTGGCCGTCTCCAGATGGAAAGTCAAGGTGCAATGTTGGAAGTCTCCTTTCACATCAGGCTTGTGCAAAATCGAATTTGAGAAGAATAACTCCAATTTAAATTTGAATTAAAGAAAGTGGAATTGAAATTCCATTGAATCGATTGATCATGTTGGGGTATTACTGAATAATGGTTGCAAGTATGTCAAGACTGTTTTACATAGCTCGTAGATATATTATTACTAGGGATGTCCGATAATATCGGCCGATAAATGCGTTAAAATGTAATATCGGAAATTATCGGTATCGTTTTTTTTATTATCGGTATCGTTTTTTTTTTTTTGTTGTTTTTTTTGTTTTTTTTAAATTAAATCAACATAAAAAACACAAGATACACTTACAATTAATGCACCAACCCAAAAAACCTCCCTCCTCATTCACACAAAAGGGTTGTTTCTTTCTGTTATTAATATTCTGCTTCCTACATTATATATCAATATAAATCAATACAGTCTGCAAGGGATACAGTCCGTAAGCACACATGATTGTGCGTGCTGCTGCTCCACTAATAGTACTAACCTTTAACACTTAATGTTACTCATTTTCATTCATTACTAGTTTCTATGTAACTGTTTTTATATTGTTTTACTTTCTTTTTTATTCAAGAAAATGTTTTTAATTTATTTATCTTATTTTATTTTATAATTTTTTTTTTAAAGTACCTTATCTTCACCATACCTGGTTGTCCAAATTAGACATAATAATGTGTTAATTCCACGACTGTATATATCGGTTGATATCGGTATCGGTTGATATCGGTATCAGTAATTAAAGAGTTGGACAATATCGGAATATCGGATATCGGCAAAAAGCCATTATCGGACATCCCTAATTATTACTATGAACAATAGGGGTGCACAAAAAAAATGATTCACATCCAAATTGCAATTCTTATTCATCCGTTATTCTAAATTGATCATAATTTAAATATTTTTTTTTATAAGAATCCATTTTTAAAAATATGTTTTTTAGGCCATCTCCAAACAACCAAAGGGAGCTTTTTCTAACCTGTAACCGGCTTTGAAAAGCTGTGTTATAATTATTATACACATAATATATCTGTTTGAAATTGAGAATTGTGTCAAATTGATGTCAATTCTTTTTTTGTTTTTTGTCTTGTCCAGCTACTCAGGTGAATCATATTGTTGATGTAGATGCCCATACCGGCTGTACACATTTACTTTACAAAAGAAAGGTGCGGGATACTTCTCTTGTTGCCTTATTTGTATTTGACTTTATTAAATGGATTTAGAAGAGCCAGCAGCAGGCCATAGACAGACCCGCCCGGCAGAGGACAAGGCACGGGAGAAGCAGGGGACAGCCAGCCCCCAAGCCAGCGAGAGACCACGCCCCACGTCGGTAGAAAGATAATCGATTCTGAATCCAAAGATTCACACCAATAATGAACTTTATGTACACAATTATTACAGCAAATATTGTAAGAAAAACATAAAATAATTGGTTAATATAATTGTGCGAAGAAGCATTCACAGAGATCAATTAAATCAACATTTAGCATGTTAGCATTTTACAGAATGATTTAAGCCTACGACTAAAAGTCTTAGATTTTGGTCCTTAGCGCAATCTTTTTATTTCTCTCTTTCTTTTGAACCTGTCCAGCCACACGAGCTAATAATATTGTTGCTCGAGATCCCTGTATCTGCTTTATTTACTTCACAAAAGGGAATTGAATTATCTTGTTGCATTATTTAAAAATTAACTGTATTAAAGGGTCGGTTATATCTATCTTTTGGCGCAGTCAGAAGGGAGAAAAAAAATAAAAATAAAACAAAGATGGAGGGGGGGGGTTGTGGTGACAAGAGGGGGATGTAACAGAGAGAAAGAACACAACTAAAAACAGAACTAAATAACATTTACCAGTGCAGTATGTACACAAATACACATAGAATACCAGTTTTTACAAAGACATAAAAACAATTCTGAAATGAGGCATTAGATAGTAACACAGTATTGACAATGACCATTACACTATAATTGAAACAATAATAATACTAATAGTAGTAACAACATTTATAATTGATGGCAACATTAACCTCTATTTTAACTTCTAGCAAATGTGTAATAGTTACAAGTCAACGTTCCTTTAACGGCACACATTTTAATTTCCCCTCAGGGATTATTAAAGTATTTTTGATTCTGATTCTAATTCTAATTGTTTTGACGCGCGATTAACGCCCACGCGTCCTTTTTGACCCGTGGTGTGGAGAAATGTAGCTGTTCACTCGTTACTGATAAGCCACAAGCGGGAAAATAGCGAGCGGAAATGGTGATAAAAATGGCACGTAATGGAAATATCAGGTCCATTGCTCTCCCGACTAGTCAAAACAATTTTTTTTTTTAAATCTACGATCGCCTTGACCCGCCACATTGGGGGAAAATGTCTGCTTGCATTCAGAGAGGTAGGCGGGGCTTTACTACCGTGTTTGGATTACAGTTAAAAAACAGCATTAAAAAGGTAAAATGTCGATTGTTACTTTGACTGCTTCAGTAAGATGGCATCAAAGCTCAGCAGAAAGGAAAGACGGTTGTCAGGAAGTCTGGAATCACTTTTTTATATTCTTTATTCTTGTCACGTCGTCAAAACATATTTTCACAACAATAGCACGACGTGTCACTGCCGGTCTAAATACAGTAACAACATTAAAAATCGTCTTACATTACGGTCATGCCTTGTCAAAGATGTTTTGTAATGATATTTTTACCATAATAAATGCTAGTACATCATTTGAGGAATATAGAGGGGATATGTTCTGGCATATTGAAACAAAATGTGTATTCATTTATGACCTGTAAACCCAGAATATTTACAGACTGAATTTTTTATTTTATCAATAAATAGGGATGGTTACGACATGTCATGCAGATATATGAATGTAAAGAATATCCGAAGCATTTATTCTATAAGTATAAACATCACAGACAACGTTACCAAACATCTTTGACAACCAAAGCATAGTCGTAACAATCCACATTGTGTGCTATTCATGCGTGAAACTGGTATGGGAACATGTGTAGCTCCTCCTCTGAATGCAAGTGCTCCTACAGCAAGAATACAAATTCTGTATTTCGACAAAATACAAAATCTGTCAAGACACAAACACACTGTGAGAACTTTTTTTTAAATATTTTCATTTAATACATGTTTGTCCTTTTTGTGTTAAGCTGTTTAAAAAAAGCATAATGTCTAAATTATTGTCCAGTCATGGTAATATAAACTTGAAAAACATCTGTCGAGGGTACGTTTATTAATGATGACACAAATATATCTCTCTGTGACTAATTGTGATTAAGTTTGAGTTAACTATGAACTATGCGATTAATGGTGAGTAACTATTTTAATCGATTGACAGCCCTGGCAACAATACATCAATTAAATGAATACGTGGATTATAAAAGAGGAAGAAAGAAAAAAAGGACGGAAATATATTAACTTAAATGATAATAAATGATAAATGGGTTATACTTGTATAGCGCTTTTCTACCTTGAAGGTACTCAAAGCGCTTTGACACTATATATACAGTGTTATGGTACAACTAGATCAAGCTTGGCTGTATACTACACCAGGGGTGTCCAAACTTTATATATATATATATATATATATATATATATATATATATATATATATATATATATATATATATATATATATACACTACCGTTCAAAAGTTTGGGGTCACCCAAACAATTTAGTGGAATAGCCTTCATTTCTAAGAACAAGAATAGACTGTCGAGTTTCAGATACAAGTTCTCTTTTTCTGGCCCTTTTGAGCATTTAATTGACCCCACAAATGTGATGCTCCAGAAACTCAATCTGCTCAAAGCAAGGTCAGTTTTGTAGCTTCTGTAAGGAGCTAAAGTGTTTTCAGATGTGTGAACATGATTGCACAAGGGTTTTCTAATCATCAATTAGCCTTCTGAGCCAATGAGCAAACACATTGTACCATTAGAACACTGGAGTGATAGTTGCTGGAAATGGGCCTCGAAACACCTATGTAGATATTGCACCAAAACCCAGACATTTGCAGCTAGAATAGTCATTTACCACATTAGCAATGTATAGAGTGTATTTCTTTCAAGTTAAGACTAGTTTAAAGTTATCTTCATTGAAAAGTACAGTGCTTTTCCTTCAAAAATAAGGACATTTACATGTCACCCCAAACTTTTGAATGGTAGTGTATATATATATATATATATATATATATATATATATATATATATATATATATATATATATATATATATATATATATATATATATATATATATATATATATATATATATATATATGTGTGGCTCCAGGACCCCCCCGAGACCTAGAGAAGGGACAAGCGGTATAAAATGGATGGATGGATGGAAGTTCAATCAGAAATGTCAAGCAGCTGAAATGCACCAAACATGGATAAGTGTGGAGAGTGTTTTGCTCTTTTCCAATCATGCAATGGATTTAAATGGGTGTAATTTTGAATGTTTTATAATGCTGGGACATTTTTCATAATATCCACAACATTCAGTGAGCAGGTTGTAATATGTGCGACCATGTCTGTTGACATTTTTTTTTTCTCACCATGACTAGGGAAGGTTGTATTGGCACTGTGCATTACTTCCATCAGAGCCTGATTAAAGGTCATTGCCCTGAATCATTCGCATTTTCCAGTAGATGGCGACAAAAAGGCGGTATCACACTCAGTCTTTTAAAGTGAATGCAGTCTCCCTGCGGGCAAGATTCCTTTTGACGTTTTGTGTGCCAAATTGCAGACGTCACTAGTTTGGACACCCCTGTACTAGACAGTGTTTTAGGTGATACTGATATCGATTAGTGTCAATATGTACAATAGACCTGATAGTCTTTAGTACAGGGGTCACCAACCTTTTTGAAACCAAGAGCTACTTCTTGGGTAGTGATTAATGCGAAGGGCTACCAGTTTGATACACACTTAAATAAATTGCCAGAAATAGCCAATTTGCTCAATTTACCTTTAACTCTATGTTTTTATTAATAATTAATGATATTTACACTTAATTGAACGGTTTAACTGTGATGAGATGGCGACTTGTCCAGGGTGTACCCCGCCTTCCGCCCGATTGTAGCTGAGATAGGCTCCAGCGCCCCCCGCGACCCCGAAGGGAATAAGCGGTAGAAAATGGATGGATGGATGGATGAACGGTTTAAAAGAGGAGAAAACACGAAAAAAATGACAATTAAATTTTGAAACAAAGTGTATCTTCAATTTCAACTCTTTAAAATTCAAAATTTAACCGAAAAAAAGAAGAGAAAAACTTAAAAAAAGAATTTATGGAACATCATTAGTAATTTTTCCTGATTAAGATTAATTTTGGAATTTTGATGACATGTTTTAAATAGGTTAAAATCCAATCTACACTTTGTTAGAATATATAACAAATTGGACCAAGCTATATTTCTAACAAAGACAAATCATTATTTATTCTAGATTTTCCAGAACAACATTTTTAAAAGAAATTCAAAATACCTTGAAATAAGATTTAAATTTGATTCTACAGATTTTCTAGATTTTCCAGAATATTTTTTTTGAATTTTAATCATAATAAGTTTGAAGAAATATTTCACAAATATTCTTCGTCGAAAAAACAGAAGCTAAAATGAAGAATTAAATTAAAATGTATTTATTATTCTTTACAATAAAAAAAATTTATTTACTTGAACATTGATTTAAATTGTCAGGAAAGAAGAGGAAGGAATTCAAAAGGTAAACATGTATATGTGTTTAAAAATCCTAAAATAATTTTTAAGGTTGTATTTTTTCTCTAAAATTGTCTTTCTGAAAGTTATAAGAAGCAAAGTAAAAAAAATAATGAATTTATTTAAACAAGTGAAGACCAAGTCTTTAAAATATTTTCTTGGATTTTCAAATTCTATTTGAGTTTTGTCTCTCTTAGAATTAAAAATGTCGAGCAAAGCGAGACCAGCTTGCTAGTAAATAAATACAATTTAAAAAATAGAGGCAGCTCACTGGTAAGTGCTGCTATTTGAGCTATTTTTAGAACAGACCAGCGGGCTACTCATCTGGTCCTTACGGGCTACCTGGTGCTCGCGGGCACCCCGTTGGTGACCACTGTTTTAGTAGATCATGAGTCAACTAAAATGCCATCTCTTCCTATCGAGCGGCTCCAAAGATTCCCAGGTGCCGTGGTCCTCCACAAAGACTGGCGCATGCGTAGAAAGTCCATTCCATTATTATTGAAGACTGTTTTCATCAAAATTGATGCAATCGTACGGATTTTCTCAAGCAGGCGTAAAAGTGTTGCTGCCACCTGTTCACCGCCGAGAATAGATGCCCGCGGACCCGAGTCGCATCATCTCGTTGAAGGATGCACAGGAAATGTGACCCTTCAAAAAGTGAGTGCATCAAACAAACACAAAAAAATGACTGAAAGCTTTTTGTCATTAGAGAAATGAGCAGGATACTCTGGAAGTGTTGGATAAAAAAAAACAAAAAAACAGGCCTGCTGGTAGGATGCGCAGAGAGGTTGCCTAGCAACAAGGAATCATTTGCATAGGCGAGGAGGCCCAAACTCATTTATCAAAACAAAGGCACTCTCTGCATTTTCGACAAAGTAAAACGTTTGAGATTTCTTCTTATTGAGACACGACGTCAAGGCGGCCATGTTGGACAAAACAACTCATTCAGTCCTCATTTTTGTCCCACTTGCATAGCACGGGAAATGATTGTTTTGTTATTGCAGCTCCAAAATGGTAAGGCTAAAGCCGAGCTGAGCAAAGCTAAGAGCGCTCATTGTTTGCAAAGGTCCCCAAACTATCAGTCCCGAGGTAAATACAAATAATTTCAGGGATGTCCAAACTACGGCCCGCAAAACGCAATGAGTGGGTTATATGAGTGGCTTTTAACTAGTAGCCTGACAACTTTTATGTAGCTATTATATGTCGCCCTCTAATGGACAAAGTGAAAACTTCAGGTCAATGACCTTTAATTATGCTCTAGATCAGGGGTCAGCAACGCGGGCACCAGGTCGCCCGTAAGGACCAGATGAGTAGCCCGCTGGCCTGTTCTAAAAATAGCGCAAATAGCAGCACTTACCAGTGAGCTGCCTCTATTTTTTTAATTTTATTTATTTACTAGCAAGCTGGTCTCGCTTTGCCCGACATTTTTAATTCTAAGAGAGACAAAACTCAAATAGAATTTGAAAATCCAAAAAAATATTTTAAAGACTTGGTCTTCACTTGTTTAAATAAATTCATTATTTTTTTTACTTTGCTTCTTATAACTTTCAGAAAGACAATTTTAGAGAGAAAATACAACCTTAAAAATTTTATGATTTTTAAACACATATACCTTTTTACCTTTTAAATTCCTTCCTCTTCTTTTCTGACAATTTAAATCAATGTTCAAGTACATTTTTAATTGTTTTTTATTGTAAAGAATAATAAATACATTTTAATTTAATTCTTCATTTTAGCTTCTGTTTTTTCGACGAAGAATATTTGTGAAATATTTCTTCAAACGTATCATGTTCAAAATTCAAAAAAAATATTCTGTCAAATCTGTAGAATCATATTTAAATCTTATTTCAAAGTCTTTTGAATTTCTTTTAAAAATGTTGTTCTGGAAAATGTAGAAGAAATAATGATTTGTCTTTGTTAGAAATATAGCTTGGTCCAATTTGTTACATATTCTAACAAAGTGCAGATTGGATTTTAACCTATTTAAAACATGTCATCAAAATTCTAAAATTAATCTTAATCAGGAAAAATTACTAATGATGTTCCATAAATTATTTTTTTTATTTTTTCAAAAAGATTCGAATTAGCTAGTTTTTCTCTTCTTGAAGATAAACTATGTTTCAAAATGTAATTGTCTTTTTTTTCGTGTTTTCTCCTCTTTTAAACCGTTCAATTAAGTGTAAATATCATTAATTATTAATAATAAACATAGAGTTAAAGGTAAATTGAGCAAATTGGCTATTTCTGGCAATTTATTTAAGTGTGTATCAAACTGGTAGCCCTTCGCATTAATCACTACCCAAGAAGTAGCTCTTGCTTTCAAAAAGGTTGGTGACCCCTGCTCTAGATGAACGCATGCGCAGCAATTACTTGCATGAACCAATGCAAACAACCTTCCCTAGTCATGGTGGGGAAAAAAACGGAAAAAAACCAACCAACACAAAATGTCAACACACATGGTCACACATAACACAACCTGCTCACTGCACTCGGTGGACATAACACAACATATTTATGCATCATAAAACATTCTAAATTACCCCCATTTAAATCCATGACAAAGCCTAAAGGGAAACATGCAAAACTCTCTCCACACTTATCCATGTTTGGCACATTTTAGCTGCTTGATGTTTCTCATTGATTACAAAACTTTCAGGAGGTCGTCACGGAAGTAAACAATGATGTTAATTATTATATTATATTATTATATTAATGTAATATGTACATATAAATGTATAGGCTATATATATATATATATATATATATATATATATATATATATATATATATATATATATATATATATATATATATATATATATATATACATATATATATATATATATATATATATATATATATATATATATATATATATGCATAGGCTATATATTTAGCCTATACATATATATATATATATATATATATATATATATATATATATATATATATATATATATATATATATATATATATATATATATATATATATATATATATATATATATATATATATATATATATGCAAAAGCCAAAAGCAGTGACGTTGTCACATTGTGTAAATGGTAAATAAAAAGAGAATACAACAAATCCTTTTCAACTTATATTCAATTCAATAGACTGCAAAGACAACATATTTTACGTTCGAACTGGAAAATGTTGTTTTATTTTTTGCAAATATTAGCTCATTTGAATTTGATGGCTGCAACATGTTGCATAAAAGCTGGCACAAGTTGCAAAAAAGAGTAATAAAGTTGAGGAATGCTCATCAAACACTTATTTGGAACATCCCACAGGTGAACAGGCTAATTGGGAACAGGTGGGTGCCATGATTGGGTATAAAAGTAGATTCCATGAAATGCTCAGTCATTCACAAACAAGGATGGGGCGAGGGTCACCACTTTGTCAACAAATGCCTGAGCAAATTGTTGAACAGTTTAAGAACAACCTTTCTCAAGCAGCTATTGCAAGGAATTGAGGGATTTCACCATCTACGCTCCGTAATATCATCAAAGGGTTCAGAGAATGTGGAGAAATCACTGCACGCAAGCGGCTAAGTCCGTGACCTTTGATCCCTCAGGCTGTACTGCATCAAAAAGCCACATCAGTGTGTAAAGGATATCACCACATGGGCTCAGGAACACTTCAGAAACCCACTGTCAGTAACTATAGTTGGTCGCTACATCTGTAAGTGCAAGTTAAAACTCTCCTATGCAAAGCCAAAGCCATTTCTCAACAACACCCAGAAAATACAGTAGCGTAGTACGCCTAAGTAATCATTAAAACCACGTTTTATTTAGCAAGTATATTCAATATTTTTGGCCACTGTAACATGACACAATAGCACTATAATAGTGATTTTTTTTTTTTGGCGTACCACTAGATGGAGCCTGCGTACCACTACCACAGTTCGAGAGTCCTTGGTTTAAAGTTGGCTGTTTATTGTAACTAATGTCTTGTACACTGTAACTAATGTCTTGTACATTGTAACTAATGTCTTGTACACTGTAACTAATGTCTTGTACATTGTAACTAATTTCTTGTACACTGTAACTAATGTCTCGTACATTGTAACTAATGTCTTGTACACTGTAACTAATGTCTTGTACACTGTAACTTATGTCTTGTACACTGTAACTAATGTCTTGTACACTGTCACTAATGTCTTGTACATTGTAACTAATGTCTTGTACAATGTAACTAATGTCTTGTACACTGTAACTAATGTCTTGTACACTGTCACTAATGTCTTGTACCTTGTAACTAATGTCTTGTACACTGTAACTAATGTCTTGTACATTGTAACTAATGTCTTGTACACTGTAAATAATGTCTTGTACATTGTAACTAATGTCTTGTACATTGTAACTAATGTCTTGTACACTGTAACTAATGTCTTGTACATTGTAACTAATGTCTTGTACACTGTCACTAATGTCTTGTACACTGTAACTAATGTCTTGTACATTGTAAGTAATGTCTTGTACACTGTAACTAATGTCTTGTACACTGTAACTAATGTCTTGTACACTGTAACTAATGTATTGTACATTGTAACTAATGTCTTGTACACTGTCACTAATGTCTTGTACACTGTAACTAATGTCTTGTACATTGTAAGTAATGTCTTGTACACTGTAACTAATGTCTTGTACACTGTCACTAATGTCTTGTACACTGTCACTAATGTCTTGTACATTGTAACTAATGTCTTGTACACTGTCACTAATGTCTTGTACACTGTAACTAATGTCTTGTACATTGTAACTAATGTCTTGTACACTGTAACTAATGTCTTGTACATTGTAACTAATGTCTTGTACACTGTCACTAATGTCTTGTACACTGTCACTAATGTCTTGTACACTGTAACTAATGTCTTGTACACTGTAACTAATGTCTTGTACACTGTCACTAATGTCTTGTACACTGTAACTAATGTCTTGTACATTGTAACTAATTTCTTGTACACTGTAACTAATGTCTCGTACATTGTAACTAATGTCTTGTACACTGTAACTAATGTCTTGTACACTGTAACTTATGTCTTGTACACTGTAACTAATGTCTTGTACACTGTCACTAATGTCTTGTACATTGTAACTAATGTATTGTACAATGTAACTAATGTCTTGTACACTGTAACTAATGTCTTGTACACTGTCACTAATGTCTTGTACCTTGTAACTAATGTCTTGTACACTGTAACTAATGTCTTGTACATTGTAACTAATGTCTTGTACACTGTAAATAATGTCTTGTACATTGTAACTAATGTCTTGTACATTGTAACTAATGTCTTGTACACTGTAACTAATGTCTTGTACATTGTAACTAATGTCTTGTACACTGTCACTAATGTCTTGTACACTGTAACTAATGTCTTGTACATTGTAAGTAATGTCTTGTACACTGTAACTAATGTCTTGTACACTGTAACTAATGTCTTGTACACTGTAACTAATGTATTGTACATTGTAACTAATGTCTTGTACACTGTCACTAATGTCTTGTACACTGTAACTAATGTCTTGAACATTGTAAGTAATGTCTTGTACACTGTAACTAATGTCTTGTACACTGTCACTAATGTCTTGTACACTGTCACTAATGTCTTGTACATTGTAACTAATGTCTTGTACACTGTCACTAATGTCTTGTACACTGTAACTAATGTCTTGTACATTGTAACTAATGTCTTGTACACTGTAACTAATGTCTTGTACATTGTAACTAATGTCTTGTACACTGTCACTAATGTCTTGTACACTGTCACTAATGTCTTGTACACTGTAACTAATGTCTTGTACACTGTAACTAATGTCTTGTACACTGTCACTAATGTCTTGTACACTGTAACTAATGTCTTGTACACTGTCACTAATGTCTTGTACACTGTAACTAATGTCTTGTACATTGTAACTAATGTCTTGTACACTGTAACTAATGTCTTGTACACTGTCACTAATGTCTTGTACACTGTAACTAATGTCTTGTACACTGTCACTAATGTCTTGTACACTGTCACTAATGTCTTGTACACTGTAACTAATGTCTTGTACACTGTCACTAATGTCTTGTACACTGTAACTAATGTCTTGTACATTGTAACTAATGTCTTGTACACTGTAACTAATGTGTTGTACACTGTAACTAATGTCTTGTACACTGTAACTAATGTCTTGTACACTGTAACTAATGTCTTGTACATTGTAACTAATGTCTTGTACACTGTCACTAATGTCTTGTACACTGTCACTAATGTCTTGTACACTGTAACTAATGTCTTGTACACTGTCACTAATGTCTTGTACACTGTAACTAATGTCTTGTACACTGTCACTAATGTCTTGTACACTGTCACTAATGTCTTGTACACTATAACTAATGTCTTGTACACTGTAACTAATGTCTTGTACACTGTCACTAATGTCTTGTACAATGTAACTAATGTCTTGTACACTGTAACTAATGTCTTGTACACTGTCACTAATGTCTTCTACACTGTCACTAATGTCTTGTACAATGTAACTAATGTATTGTACACTGTAACTAATGTCTTGTACACTGTCACTAATGTCTTGTACACTGTCACTAATGTCTTGTACACTATAACTAATGTCTTGTACACTGTAACTAATGTCTTGTACACTGTCACTAATGTCTTGTACAATGTAACTAATGTCTTGTACACTGTAACTAATGTCTTGTACACTGTCACTAATGTCTTGTACACTGTCACTAATGTCTTGTACAATGTAACTAATGTCTTGTACAATGTAACTAATGTCTTGTACACTGTCACTAATGTCTTGTACACTGTCACTAATGTCTTGTACAATCTAACTAATGTCTTGTACATTGTCACTAATGTCTTGTACACTGTAACTAATGTCTTGTACATTGTAACTAATGTCTTGTACACTGTAACTAATGTCTTGTACACTGTAACTAATGTCTTGTACAATGTAACTAATGTCTTGTACGCTGTAACTAATGTCTTGTACACTGTAACTAATGTCTTGTACACTGTCACTAATGTCTTGTACACTGTAACTAATGTCTTGTACACTGTCACTAATGTCTTGTACAATGTAACTAATGTCTTGTACAATGTAACTAATGTCTTGTACAATGTCACTAATGTCTTGTACACTGTCACTAATGTCTTGTACAATCTAACTAATGTCTTGTACATTGTCACTAATGTCTTGTACATTGTAACTAATGTCTTGTACACTGTCACTAATGTCTTGTACACTGTAACTAATGTCTTGTACACTGTAACTAATGTCTTGTACACTGTCACTAATGTCTTGTACACTGTAACTAATGTCTTATACACTGTCACTAATGTCTTGTACACTGTAACTAATGTCTTGTACATTGTAACTAATGTCTTGTACACTGTAACTAATGTCTTGTACACTGTCACTAATGTCTTGTACACTGTAACTAATGTATTGTACACTGTCACTAATGTCTTGTACACTGTCACTAATGTCTTGTACACTGTAACTAATGTCTTGTACACTGTAACTAATGTCTTGTACACTGTCACTAATGTCTTGTACACTGTAACTAATGTCTTGTACATTGTAACTAATGTCTTGTACACTGTCACTAATGTCTTGTACACTGTAACTAATGTATTGTACACTGTAACTAATGTCTTGTACACTGTAACTAATGTCTTGTACATTGTAACTAATGTCTTGTACACTGTCACTAATGTCTTGTACACTGTCACTAATGTCTTCTACACTGTCACTAATGTCTTGTACAATGTAACTAATGTATTGTACACTGTAACTAATGTCTTGTACACTGTCACTAATGTCTTGTACACTGTCACTAATGTCTTGTACACTATAACTAATGTCTTGTACACTGTAACTAATGTCTTGTACACTGTAACTAATGTCTTGTACACTGTCACTAATGTCTTGTACAATGTAACTAATGTCTTGTACAATGTAACTAATGTCTTGTACACTGTCACTAATGTCTTGTACAATGTAACTAATGTCTTGTACAATGTAACTAATGTCTTGTACACTGTCACTAATGTCTTGTACACTGTCACTAATGTCTTGTACAATCTAACTAATGTCTTGTACATTGTCACTAATGTCTTGTACACTGTAACTAATGTCTTGTACATTGTAACTAATGTCTTGTACACTGTAACTAATGTCTTGTACAATGTAACTAATGTCTTGTACACTGTAACTAATGTCTTGTACACTGTCACTAATGTCTTGTACACTGTCACTAATGTCTTGTACAATGTAACTAATGTCTTGTACAATGTAACTAATGTCTTGTACACTGTCACTAATGTCTTGTACACTGTCACTAATGTCTTGTACAATGTAACTAATGTCTTGTACAATGTAACTAATGTCTTGTACAATGTCACTAATGTCTTGTACACTGTCACTAATGTCTTGTACATTGTAACTAATGTCTTGTACACTGTAACTAATGTCTTGTACACTGTAACTAATGTCGTGTACACTGTAACTAATGTCTTGTATATTGTAACTAATGTCTTGTACACTGTCACTAATGTCTTTTACACTGTCACTAATGTATTGTACATTGTAACTAATGTCTTGTACACTGTAACTAATGTCTTGTACACTGTAACTAATGTATTGTACACTGTAACTAATGTCTTGTACATTGTAACTAACGTCTTGTACATTGTAACTAATGTCTTGTACATTGTAACTAACGTCTTGTACATTGTAACTAATGTCTTGTACACTGTCACTAATGTCTTGTACACTGTCACTAATGTCTTGTACATTGTAACTAATGTCTTGTACACTGTAACTAATGTCTTGTACACTGTAACTAATGTCTTGTACATTGTAACTAACGTCTTGTACATTGTAACTAATGTCTTGTACACTGTAACTAATGTCTTGTACACTGTAACTAATGTCTTGTACACTGTAACTAATGTCTTGTACATTGTAACTAACGTCTTGTACATTGTAACTAATGTCTTGTACACTGTAACTAATGTCTTGTACATTGTAACTAATGTCTTGTACACTGTCACTAATGTCTTGTACAATGTAACTAATGTCTTGTACAATGTAACTAATGTCTTGTACAATGTCACTAATGTCTTGTACACTGTCACTAATGTCTTGTACATTGTAACTAATGTCTTGTACACTGTAACTAATGTCTTGTACACTGTAACTAATGTCGTGTACACTGTAACTAATGTCTTGTATATTGTAACTAATGTCTTGTACACTGTCACTAATGTCTTTTACACTGTCACTAATGTCTTGTATATTGTAACTAATGTCTTGTACACTGTAACTAATGTCTTGTACACTGTAACTAATGTATTGTACACTGTAACTAATGTCTTGTACATTGTAACTAACGTCTTGTACATTGTAACTAATGTCTTGTACATTGTAACTAACGTCTTGTAAATTGTAACTAATGTCTTGTACACTGTCACTAATGTCTTGTACACTGTCACTAATGTCTTGTACATTGTAACTAATGTCTTGTACACTGTAACTAATGTCTTGTACATTGTAACTAATGTCTTGTACATTGTAACTAACGTCTTGTACATTGTAACTAATGTCTTGTACACTGTAACTAATGTCTTGTACACTGTAACTAATGTCTTGTACATTGTAACTAACGTCTTGTACATTGTAACTAATGTCTTGTACATTGTAACTAACGTCTTGTAAATTGTAACTAATGTCTTGTACACTGTCACTAATGTCTTGTACACTGTCACTAATGTCTTGTACATTGTAACTAATGTCTTGTACACTGTAACTAATGTCTTGTACATTGTAACTAATGTCTTGTACATTGTAACTAATGTCTTGTACATTGTAACTAACGTCTTGTACATTGTAACTAATGTCTTGTACACTGTAACTAATGTCTTGTACACTGTAACTAATGTCTTGTACATTGTAACTAACGTCTTGTACATTGTAACTAATGTCTTGTACACTGTAACTAATGTCTTGTACATTGTAACTAACGTCTTGTACATTGTAACTAATGTCTTGTACACTGTAACTAATGTCTTGTACACTGTCACTAATGTCTTGTACACTGTAACTAATGTCTTGTACATTGTAACTAACATCTTGTACATTGTAACTAACGTCTTGTACATTGTAACTAATGTCTTGTACATTGTAACTAATGTCTTATACACTGTAACTAATGTCTTGTACAATGTAACTAATGTCTTGTACATTGTAACTAATGTCTTGTACATTGTAACTAATGTCTTGTACACTGTAACTAATGTCTTGTACACTGTAACTAATGTCTTGTACACTGTCACTAATGTCTTGTACACTGTAACTAATGTCTTGTACACTGTAACTAATGTCTTGTACACTGTAACTAATGTCTTGTACACTGTCACTAATGTCTTGTACACTGTAACTAATGTCTTGTACACTGTCACGAATGTCTTGTACACTGTAACTAATGTCTTGTACATTGTAACTAACATCTTGTACATTGTAACTAATGTCTTGTACACTGTAACTAATGTCTTGTACACTGTAACTAATGTCTTGTACACTGTAAATAATGTCTTGTACACTGTAACTAATGTCTTGTACATTGTAACTAATGTCTTGTACACTGTAACTAATGTCTTGTACACTGTCACTAATGTCTTGTACACTGTCACTAATGTCTTGTACACTGTAACTAATGTCTTGTACATTGTAACTAATGTCTTGTACACTGTAACTAATGTCTTGTACATTGTAACTAATGTCTTGTACATTGTAACTAATGTCTTGTACACTGTCACTAATGTCTTGTACACTGTCACTAATGTCTTGTACATTGTAACTAATGTCTTGTACACTGTAACTAATGTCTTGTACACTGTAACTAATGTCTTGTACATTGTAACTAATGTCTTGTACACTGTAACTAATGTCTTGTACACTGTAACTAATGTCTTGTACATTGTAACTAATGTCTTGTACACTGTAACTAATGTCTTGTACACTGTAACTAATGTCTTGTACAATGTAACTAATGTCTTGTACATTGTAACTAATGTCTTGTACACTGTAACTAATGTCTTGTACACTGTCACTAATGTCTTGTACACTGTAACTAATGTCTTGTACACTGTCACTAATGTCTTGTACACTGTCACTAATGTCTTGTACACTGTAACTAATGTCTTGTACACTGTCACTAATGTCTTGTACACTGTAACTAATGTCTTGTACATTGTAACTAATGTCTTGTACACTGTAACTAATGTGTTGTACACTGTAACTAATGTCTTGTACACTGTAACTAATGTCTTGTACACTGTAACTAATGTCTTGTACATTGTAACTAATGTCTTGTACACTGTCACTAATGTCTTGTACACTGTCACTAATGTCTTGTACACTGTAACTAATGTCTTGTACACTGTCACTAATGTCTTGTACACTGTAACTAATGTCTTGTACACTGTCACTAATGTCTTGTACACTGTCACTAATGTCTTGTACACTATAACTAATGTCTTGTACACTGTAACTAATGTCTTGTACACTGTCACTAATGTCTTGTACAATGTAACTAATGTCTTGTACACTGTAACTAATGTCTTGTACACTGTCACTAATGTCTTCTACACTGTCACTAATGTCTTGTACAATGTAACTAATGTATTGTACACTGTAACTAATGTCTTGTACACTGTCACTAATGTCTTGTACACTGTCACTAATGTCTTGTACACTATAACTAATGTCTTGTACACTGTAACTAATGTCTTGTACACTGTCACTAATGTCTTGTACAATGTAACTAATGTCTTGTACACTGTAACTAATGTCTTGTACACTGTCACTAATGTCTTGTACACTGTCACTAATGTCTTGTACAATGTAACTAATGTCTTGTACAATGTAACTAATGTCTTGTACACTGTCACTAATGTCTTGTACACTGTCACTAATGTCTTGTACAATCTAACTAATGTCTTGTACATTGTCACTAATGTCTTGTACACTGTAACTAATGTCTTGTACATTGTAACTAATGTCTTGTACACTGTAACTAATGTCTTGTACACTGTAACTAATGTCTTGTACAATGTAACTAATGTCTTGTACGCTGTAACTAATGTCTTGTACACTGTAACTAATGTCTTGTACACTGTCACTAATGTCTTGTACACTGTAACTAATGTCTTGTACACTGTCACTAATGTCTTGTACAATGTAACTAATGTCTTGTACAATGTAACTAATGTCTTGTACAATGTCACTAATGTCTTGTACACTGTCACTAATGTCTTGTACAATCTAACTAATGTCTTGTACATTGTCACTAATGTCTTGTACATTGTAACTAATGTCTTGTACACTGTCACTAATGTCTTGTACACTGTAACTAATGTCTTGTACACTGTAACTAATGTCTTGTACACTGTCACTAATGTCTTGTACACTGTAACTAATGTCTTATACACTGTCACTAATGTCTTGTACACTGTAACTAATGTCTTGTACATTGTAACTAATGTCTTGTACACTGTAACTAATGTCTTGTACACTGTCACTAATGTCTTGTACACTGTAACTAATGTATTGTACACTGTCACTAATGTCTTGTACACTGTCACTAATGTCTTGTACACTGTAACTAATGTCTTGTACACTGTAACTAATGTCTTGTACACTGTCACTAATGTCTTGTACACTGTAACTAATGTCTTGTACATTGTAACTAATGTCTTGTACACTGTCACTAATGTCTTGTACACTGTAACTAATGTATTGTACACTGTAACTAATGTCTTGTACACTGTAACTAATGTCTTGTACATTGTAACTAATGTCTTGTACACTGTCACTAATGTCTTGTACACTGTCACTAATGTCTTCTACACTGTCACTAATGTCTTGTACAATGTAACTAATGTATTGTACACTGTAACTAATGTCTTGTACACTGTCACTAATGTCTTGTACACTGTCACTAATGTCTTGTACACTATAACTAATGTCTTGTACACTGTAACTAATGTCTTGTACACTGTAACTAATGTCTTGTACACTGTCACTAATGTCTTGTACAATGTAACTAATGTCTTGTACAATGTAACTAATGTCTTGTACACTGTCACTAATGTCTTGTACAATGTAACTAATGTCTTGTACAATGTAACTAATGTCTTGTACACTGTCACTAATGTCTTGTACACTGTCACTAATGTCTTGTACAATCTAACTAATGTCTTGTACATTGTCACTAATGTCTTGTACACTGTAACTAATGTCTTGTACATTGTAACTAATGTCTTGTACACTGTAACTAATGTCTTGTACAATGTAACTAATGTCTTGTACACTGTAACTAATGTCTTGTACACTGTCACTAATGTCTTGTACACTGTCACTAATGTCTTGTACAATGTAACTAATGTCTTGTACAATGTAACTAATGTCTTGTACACTGTCACTAATGTCTTGTACACTGTCACTAATGTCTTGTACAATGTAACTAATGTCTTGTACAATGTAACTAATGTCTTGTACAATGTCACTAATGTCTTGTACACTGTCACTAATGTCTTGTACATTGTAACTAATGTCTTGTACACTGTAACTAATGTCTTGTACACTGTAACTAATGTCGTGTACACTGTAACTAATGTCTTGTATATTGTAACTAATGTCTTGTACACTGTCACTAATGTCTTTTACACTGTCACTAATGTATTGTACATTGTAACTAATGTCTTGTACACTGTAACTAATGTCTTGTACACTGTAACTAATGTATTGTACACTGTAACTAATGTCTTGTACATTGTAACTAACGTCTTGTACATTGTAACTAATGTCTTGTACATTGTAACTAACGTCTTGTACATTGTAACTAATGTCTTGTACACTGTCACTAATGTCTTGTACACTGTCACTAATGTCTTGTACATTGTAACTAATGTCTTGTACACTGTAACTAATGTCTTGTACACTGTAACTAATGTCTTGTACATTGTAACTAACGTCTTGTACATTGTAACTAATGTCTTGTACACTGTAACTAATGTCTTGTACACTGTAACTAATGTCTTGTACACTGTAACTAATGTCTTGTACATTGTAACTAACGTCTTGTACATTGTAACTAATGTCTTGTACACTGTAACTAATGTCTTGTACATTGTAACTAATGTCTTGTACACTGTCACTAATGTCTTGTACAATGTAACTAATGTCTTGTACAATGTAACTAATGTCTTGTACAATGTCACTAATGTCTTGTACACTGTCACTAATGTCTTGTACATTGTAACTAATGTCTTGTACACTGTAACTAATGTCTTGTACACTGTAACTAATGTCGTGTACACTGTAACTAATGTCTTGTATATTGTAACTAATGTCTTGTACACTGTCACTAATGTCTTTTACACTGTCACTAATGTCTTGTATATTGTAACTAATGTCTTGTACACTGTAACTAATGTCTTGTACACTGTAACTAATGTATTGTACACTGTAACTAATGTCTTGTACATTGTAACTAACGTCTTGTACATTGTAACTAATGTCTTGTACATTGTAACTAACGTCTTGTAAATTGTAACTAATGTCTTGTACACTGTCACTAATGTCTTGTACACTGTCACTAATGTCTTGTACATTGTAACTAATGTCTTGTACACTGTAACTAATGTCTTGTACATTGTAACTAATGTCTTGTACATTGTAACTAACGTCTTGTACATTGTAACTAATGTCTTGTACACTGTAACTAATGTCTTGTACACTGTAACTAATGTCTTGTACATTGTAACTAACGTCTTGTACATTGTAATTAATGTCTTGTACATTGTAACTAACGTCTTGTAAATTGTAACTAATGTCTTGTACACTGTCACTAATGTCTTGTACACTGTCACTAATGTCTTGTACATTGTAACTAATGTCTTGTACACTGTAACTAATGTCTTGTACATTGTAACTAATGTCTTGTACATTGTAACTAATGTCTTGTACATTGTAACTAACGTCTTGTACATTGTAACTAATGTCTTGTACACTGTAACTAATGTCTTGTACACTGTAACTAATGTCTTGTACATTGTAACTAACGTCTTGTACATTGTAACTAATGTCTTGTACACTGTAACTAATGTCTTGTACATTGTAACTAACGTCTTGTACATTGTAACTAATGTCTTGTACACTGTAACTAATGTCTTGTACACTGTCACTAATGTCTTGTACACTGTAACTAATGTCTTGTACATTGTAACTAACATCTTGTACATTGTAACTAACGTCTTGTACATTGTAACTAATGTCTTGTACATTGTAACTAATGTCTTATACACTGTAACTAATGTCTTGTACAATGTAACTAATGTCTTGTACATTGTAACTAATGTCTTGTACATTGTAACTAATGTCTTGTACACTGTAACTAATGTCTTGTACACTGTAACTAATGTCTTGTACACTGTCACTAATGTCTTGTACACTGTAACTAATGTCTTGTACACTGTAACTAATGTCTTGTACACTGTAACTAATGTCTTGTACACTGTCACTAATGTCTTGTACACTGTAACTAATGTCTTGTACACTGTCACGAATGTCTTGTACACTGTAACTAATGTCTTGTACATTGTAACTAACATCTTGTACATTGTAACTAATGTCTTGTACACTGTAACTAATGTCTTGTACACTGTAACTAATGTCTTGTACACTGTAAATAATGTCTTGTACACTGTAACTAATGTCTTGTACATTGTAACTAATGTCTTGTACACTGTAACTAATGTCTTGTACACTGTCACTAATGTCTTGTACACTGTCACTAATGTCTTGTACACTGTAACTAATGTCTTGTACATTGTAACTAATGTCTTGTACACTGTAACTAATGTCTTGTACTTTGTAACTAATGTCTTGTACATTGTAACTAATGTCTTGTACACTGTCACTAATGTCTTGTACACTGTCACTAATGTCTTGTACATTGTAACTAATGTCTTGTACACTGTAACTAATGTCTTGTACACTGTAACTAATGTCTTGTACATTGTAACTAATGTCTTGTACACTGTAACTAATGTCTTGTACACTGTAACTAATGTCTTGTACATTGTAACTAATGTCTTGTACACTGTAACTAATGTCTTGTACACTGTAACTAATGTCTTGTACACTGTAACTAATGTCTTGTCCACTGCGACTTGCTGCCTTGAATTTCCCTCGGGATCAATAAAGTATTAATCCATCGATTTTACTCAGTATACGACACATTCCTCCTCACTTTCCTCCCATAAAATACTGCTGGCTCAGACTTCATGACATTGTGCTTTATTTCAGCCTGAACACGGACCAGATGAGTGACATTCCAGTGTGAAGATGTCACAAAAGCTCCACCACACGGTGTGACTCAGGCGTCATGGCGGCCTTTTTCAATTCCACGCGGGAGAACAACACCGAGTCCTTCAAACACAGGTGCTCCCACTCACACCGCGGGCTGATTAAACCTCTTTTGTGTGTGTGTGTGTGTGTGTGTGTGTGTGTGTGTGTGTGTGTGTGTGTGTGTGTGTGTGTGTGTGTGTGTGTGTGTGTGTGTGTGTGTGTGTGTGTGTGTGTGTGTGTGTGTGTGTGTGTGTGTGTGAGAGCAGGTGGAGTGAACAACATATTGGTTGATTATCTTTTTCCCCGCTCATGAAGTTGGGTAACTTTTGCCAACTTCCATCCCACAGCGTCTGGAGAGGAACACAACCTGCGTGGGTGTGCACACGTCGCCCAGATGTGGCTTCAGATGATGTGGTTTTAAAAAGCCCTACGAGGCACGTGTGGTTCAATAAATATTGATTGATTTGTGTTTGTTTTGTTATACCAGGGAAGCAGATTTTTTGGAACAGGGAAATGAAGCAAACATGGAAGTGTTGTTATTTGTATGCTAAGCCTGAAGTTGGGCAGTGCGGGCCTTGTCCTTGTTGTCAGATACACACTACAACCCGTCCATCTCATCGCAAACAAATATTACATAATTAGATAATAATAATAATAATAATAATATATTGTATTTTTAAAAAGCACTTTACATTGAGTAAACAACCTCAAAGTGCTACAGTGTATTAAAGGCCTACTGAAATGATTTTTTTTAATTTAAACGGGAATAGCAGATCCATTCTATGTGTCATACTTGATCATTTGGCGATATTGCCATATTTTTGCTGAAAGGATTTAGTAGAGAAAATTGACGATAAAGTTCGCAACTTTTGCTCGCTGATAAAAAAAAGCCTTGCCTGTAGCGGAAGTAGCGTGACGTCACAGGAGCTAGTATTCCTCACAATTCCCCGTTGTTTACAATGGAGCGAGAGAGATTCAGAGCGACAAAGCGACGATTACCCCATTAATTTGAGCGAGGATGAAAGATTCGTAGACGAGGAACGTTACAGTGAAGGACTAGAGAGGCAGTGCAGGACGTATCTTTTTTCGCTCTGACCGTAACTTAGGTACAAGCTGGCTCATTGGATTCCACACTCTCTCCTTTTTCTATTGTGGATCACGGCTTTGTATTTTAAACCACCTCGGATACTACCGTAATTTCCGGACTATAAGCCGCTACTTTTTCCCCTCGTTCTGGTCCCTGCGGCTTATACAAGGGTGCGGCTTATTTACGGCCTGTTCTTCTCCGACACTGACGAAGAGGATTTGGGTGGTTTTAGTACGCAGGAGGAAGACGATGACACAATGATTAAAGACTGACTTTTCATATACCGGTAGGCTGGTTATTTTGATAACGTACAGGCGAGCACTTTGTATTACTTTGCAGCGTTGTATTATTTGTACTCTGCACGAATGCTGTTCGCCATGTCAAAGATGTGAAAGTTTGATTGAATGATTGAAAGATTTATTGTTAATAAATGGGACGCTTTGCGTTCCCAAACAGTCATCTCTGTCCCGACAATCCCCTCCGTGGTAGCAGGAACCCCTATATACTACGCTAATTACACATCAAAACCCTGCGGCTTATAGTCGGGTGCGGCTTATATATGGAGCAATCTGTATTTTCCCCTAAATTTAGCTGGGGCGGCTTATAGTCAGGTGCGGCTTATAGTCCGGAAATTACGGTGTATCCTCTTGAAAATGAGAGTCGAGCACGCGAAATGGACATTTAAAGTGACTTTTATCTCCACGACAATACATCGGTGACACACTTAGCTACTGAGCTAACGTGCTAGCATCGTTCTCAAATGAAGATAGAAACAAAATAAATAAACCCCTGACTGGAAGGATAGACAGAAGATCAACAATACTATTAAACCATGGACATGTAACTACACGGTTAATAATTCTCAGCCTGGTAAGGCTTAACAATGCTGTTGCTAACGACGCTAAGGCTAATTTAGCAACTTAACAACCGGTGTTGTGCCTGAAACCTCACAGAACTATGCTAAAAACATTAGCGCTCCACCTACGCCAGCCAGCCCTCATCTTCCCATCAACACCCGTGCTCACCTGCGTTCCAGCGATCGACGGCGCGACGAAGGACTTCATCCGTGGGTTTGGCGGCAAGCATCGGCTAGGTGTCTGCTAGTCCTTGTTGTGTTGCTGTAAGTATTGTACTTAGCCGCTAATACACCGATCCATCCCACCTACAACGTTCTTCTTTGCAGCCTCCATTGTTCATTAAACAAATTGCAAAAGATTCACCAACACAGATGTCCACAATACTGTGGAATTTTGTTGAAGAAAACAAGAGGTTTCTGTATCGGGTCCGACGGGGTCCAACCACTTCCGTGGATTTTATGACGTCACGCGCATAAATCATATCCAAAGGAGATTTTCAAGCGGAAGTGTGGCGGGAATTTTAAAATGTCACTTTATAAGTTAACCCGGCCGTATTGGCATGTGTTGCAATGTTAAGATGTCATCATTGATATATAAACTATCAGACTGCGTGGTCGCTAGTAGTGGCTTTCAGTAGGCCTTTAAAACAAATAAAATAAAAAAATATTTAAAAAATAATAATACAAAAATATAAAGATAATAAAAAATAAATACAAATAAAAACTAAAACAGCCAAATAGTTAAAACTAGTATGCATATATCTTAAAAAAGGCTTTTTTTTAAAAAAAATAAGGGTTTTTAAGCCTTTTTTAAAAGCATCCACAGTCTGTGGTGCCCTCAGGTGGTCAGGGAGAGCAGAAAGCCCGGTCTCCCATTGTTCGTAGCTTTGTCCTCGGAGGTTGGAGGAGGTTAGCCTGTCCGGAGCGGAGGTGTCGTGTGGAGGATTTGGGGGTGAGTAGTTCTTGGAGGTAGAGGGGGGGCATTTCCATGGAGGCACTGGTGGGTTAGTAGGGAGACTTTGAATTCAATCCTGAGTGGAACAGGAAGCCAGTGAAGGGATTTGAGAGTTGGTGTGATATGGTCATATTTCCGCACTCTCACCAGGATCCTATTCTGTAAGTATTGCAGCTTCTGGATGTTCTTGCTGGGGATCCCCACAAGAAGTGTGTTGCAGTAGTCCAACCATTTTAATGCCTAAACACGCCCACACGCCTCTCCTCTCATCCCGCATCAAACAACTCTTCCCTCAAACACCACCTTCATCGCCACTGACCACAGAACTTTCCTCCACAAGGTCTTATCTTTGTCCATGTGATGTCAGATGGAACTAAAATGGAGCTGTTTGGCCACAATAGCCAGCAATATGTTTGGAGGACAAAAGGTGAGGCCTTTAATCCCAGGAACACCATACCTACCGTCAAGCATGGTGGTGGTAATATTAGGCTCTGGGCCTGTTTTGGAACTGCTGCTTTAAATGGGACAATGAAAAAGGAGGATTAGCTCCAAATTGTTCAGGACAAGCTAAAATCATCAGCCCGGAGGTTGGGCGCAGTTGGGTGTTCCAACAGGACAATGACCCCAAACACACCTCAAAAGCGGTAAAGGAATCAGGCTAGAATGAAGGTTTTAGAATGGCCTTCCCAAAGTCCTGACTTAAAGGTGTGGACAATGCTGAAGAAACAAGTCCATGTCAGAAAAGCAACACATTTAGCTGAACTGCAGCAATTTAGTGGTCAAGTGGTCAAGCAGAAGCTTGTGGATGGCTACCAAAAGCGCCTTATTGCAGGTGAAGTGAAGTGAATTACATTTATATAGCGCTTTTTCTCAAGTGACTCAAAGCGCTTTACATTGAGAAAGCCAATATGTAAGTTACATTTAAACCAGTGTGGGTGGCACTGAGAGCAGGTGGGTAAAGTGTCTTGCCCAAGGACACAACGGCAGTGACTAGGATGGCGGAAGCGGGGATCGAACCTGCAACCCTCAAGTTCCTGGCACGGCCGCTCCACCAACCGAGCTATACCTAAGGTAAACTTGCCAAGGGACATGTAAGCAAATATTAACATTGCTGTATGTATAGTTGAGGTTTATACGGTGCTCAATACCGGGGTAGAGCGGAATATACGTTAGGTCAGGAAAAAAACACAGAGGCTATTTCATCCCAACAAGCCTGTTTCGCAGGTTTCTCTGCTCTTCAAATCCCCTGACGAGCAGGGAAACCTGCGAAACAGGCTTGTAGGGATGAAATAGCCTCTGCGTTTAACGCCTCTAACGTATATGTATATATATAGTTTGCTTCGGGCTGAGAGCAGGTATCTTGGCTGAAAAAGGTTGGTGACTATTGGTAGATACACACTTTCTGCACTTGCGTGGCCAACAATAACAATACGGCACTTTTCAGTCACTTGATTATAGCGAGACGCAAAAATTGTCCCTTTTAGTTAGCACTACTGTGGCCTCCATTCCTGGAAATGTTATTTCCATCCCGACTCATTTGCCGGGTGTCTCGCCGCAAAGTGAATTATCCGCCGTCACAGAGGCCATTCTCCTTTCCTAGCGTCGGAGAAAAGAGGAGGCTTAAGAAGCGTCCCCGTGACATCGGCGGCAGAGTGTTGACCAAGAAGGCACCTGAGAGGCGGAAATCACGTTCACCTTGCGTTGACCTCTCACTGGGCTCATAATTGCGTGCACTGTGCCTCGGGAGCCCATTAGCATACGCCTGTGGACAATGATGGATGACTCAGCGGTGATCCTCAATGATCACTTGGCATGTCTGCACTTCCCTTTCATGTGCATATGCATCCATTTATGATGAGGTAGAAATGAGATGTGTGTGCGTGCATTTATGTTGTAATATTATGTTGCACTGGCTATAAGAGCTGCATCTATTGACTGCATTAGTAATCGAGTCATGTGAAGTGAAGTGAATTATATTTATATAGCGCTTTTCTCTAGTGACTCAAAGTGCTTTACATAGTGAAAGCCAATATGTAAGTTCCATTTAAAGCAGTGTGGGTGGCACTGGGCGCAGGTGGGTAAAGTGTCTTGCCCAAGGACACAACGGCAGTGACTAGGATGGCGGAAACGGGGATCGAACCTGGAACCCTCAGGTTGCTGGCACGGCCACTCTACCAACCGAGCTATATCGACCCCACATCTATTGATTAGTTTGTTTCATGATGAGTAATTTGATTTAATACACTTAGCTTAATTGCAAATTTTAGGGACAATACTTTAAAAAAAAAAAGAATAATAATACAATTAAATATAATAAATATATATATATATATATATATATATATATATATATATATATATGTATATATATATATATATATATATATATATATATATATATATATATATATATATATATATATATATATATATATACATATATATATATATATATATATATATATATATATATATATATATACATATATATATATATATATATATATATATATATATATATATATATATATATATATATATATATATATATATACATACATAAATACATACATATATATGCATACATATAGTATGTACTGTACATATATATACACATACATATATACACATATATAAGCATATACACATATATACACATACATATATATATATACACACATACATACATACACATACTGTATATACACAGATACATATAAATGCATACATATATACACACATACAAATATATATATATATACACTGCATACATATACATACATACATATACTGTACATGTATACACATACTGTATGTATATATATATATATATATATATATATATATATATATATATATATATATATATATATATATATATATATATATATATATATATATATATATATACACATGTATACACAAATATATATATATATATATATATATATATATATATATATATATATATATATATATATATATATATATATATATATATATATATATATATATATATATATATATATGCACATTTATGTATTTATATACATACATAAACACACACACACACAAACACACAAACAATTAATACATATAAATATTCATATACTGTATATAATAAACACAAACTAGAAACATGCCCTCTGCCCTCTGACTGGCTTTTTAACACAATAACATTTCTTTGAAGTTGCATACCGTGTACAAAATGAGGGGAAAACTCTGGAAACTTATGAAATAAAACGCAGTGAAACAACAATTATAAACAAACATTATAATATATACTCTGATGGAGACTTTTCAGCTCAGGAAATATTGACTGTTTCCACAGCAACCACACTGTAAAACTATCAGCTTTGTGGATATCGGGGTGTGCATTTTTGATGGGGGGTAATAGATAGATAGATAGATAGATATATAGTACTTTATTATAGTCGTCTTAGATGTTCTTCAATCTATTCAAGCAGACTTATTATTGAACTTCCACAATATTTACGATGTGTTTTGATACCTCACATTTTGAAATGACCAAAGTCTTCCAGCTTTACAGAAGCCCAGGGTGGGCCAGGTGGATTGGCAAGACAGAAGAAGGGCACTGAGGCCACAAGACGTGTTTTTCCTCATATTGTCAGGATCCACCACTAAAGTCCCAAAGACCAACCTGTGGGTCGCGGATTGTGTCCTTTTTTTGGCTGTTCCACTAAATATAGCGACCCCCATCGATCTCTAGGACAAAAAAAGTGTCATGTTGTGGAGGTCCCAACTCACCGACGGTGCCGGCTTCCCTCCCTTGGCGGTGCAGACCAGAGTGAAGTTCTGGGCCTGGTATCGACTAAACGGGGCCGGCGTGTTCTCCGCCACCACCGAGATGTTGTTTGGAGGAGCTGTGTAGACAAGCAGAGGCCGGGTTCATCACCGCCACTTTGCACAAGACATAAGCAAGAAACAGAATTTGGAAAGAGAGAACTAAGAAATGGATCTAAGTCCGAGTTTACGTTTTGCGAGGCCAGGACCGTATGTCCACACTCCCCACGCCTCATGTGAGTCAGATGAGGCTGATCAGGTAGAAAATCTCATACATATCAGAACACCAGGCCTTCAGTCTCAGCCTCTCCCCGGAGAAAAGAAGAAAAGGTTGGGGTGAAAGGAAAAAAAAATGCGAGCAAGGAGGAGCAGGTAATGAATGGAAATCTCCCCGAGGCCTTCCCGAGAATATCTGCTTTTCAACATTCGGCGTCGGAGTCCCTGGCAAACAGAATGTGAATATTTCATACACAATCCAGTATCAAGCGCACCTTCTCACTGCACACACGCTCCCACAGTCCTGAGAATAAACACAAAGTATTCTTCCACACCGAGAAAGCCATGCCAAGCTTTGTTAAACCCGGGTTCAAACTTCCTCTACCAGTGCCCGTGTGGAGGGCTGCTTGAGCGTGGATATAAAGCCATGCCAAGCTTTGTTAAACCCGGGTTCAAACTTCCTCTACCAGTGCTGGTGTGGAGGGCTGCTTGAGCGTGGACATAAAGCCATGCCAAGCTTTGTTAAACCCGGGTTCAAACTTCCTCTACCAGTGCTGGTGTGGAGGGCTGCTTGAGCGTGGACATAAAGCCATGCCAAACTTTGTTAAACCCGGGTTCAAACTTCCTCTACCAGTGCTGGTGTGGAGGGCTGCTTGAGCGTGGACATAAAGCCATGCCAAACTTTGTTAAACCCGGGTTCAAACTTCCTCTACCAGTGCTGGTGTGGAGGGCTGCTTGAGCGTGGACATAAAGCCATGCCAAGCTTTGTTAAACCCGGGTTCAAACTTCCTCTACCAGTGCTGGTGTGGAGGGCTGCTTGAGCGTGGACATAAAGCCATGCCAAGCTTTGTTAAACCCGGGTTCAAACTTCCTCTACCAGTGCTGGTGTGGAGGGCTGCTTGAGCGTGGACATAAAGCCATGCCAAGCTTTGTTAAACCCGGGTTCAAACTTCCTCTACCAGTGCTGGTGTGGAGGGCTGCTTGAGCGTGGACATAAAGCCATGCCAAGCTTTGTTAAACCCGGGTTCAAACTTCCTCTACCAGTGCTGGTGTGGAGGGCTGCTTGAGCGTGGACAGAAAGCCATGCCAAGCTTTGTTAAACCCGGGTTCAAACTTCCTCTACCAGTGCCCGTGTGGAGGGCTACTTGAGCGTGGACATAAAGCCATGCCAAGCTTTGTTAAACCCGGGTTCAAACTTCCTCTACCAGTGCTGGTGTGGAGGGCTGCTTGAGCGTGGATATAAAGCCATGCCAAGCTTTGTTAAACCCGGGTTCAAACTTCCTCTACCAGTGCTGGTGTGGAGGGCTGCTTGAGCGTGGACATAAAGCCATGCCAAGCTTTGTTAAACCCGGGTTCAAACTTCCTCTACCAGTGCTGGTGTGGAGGGCTGCTTGAGCGTGGACATAAAGCCATGCCAAGCTTTGTTAAACCCGGGTTCAAACTTCCTCTACCAGTGCTGGTGTGGAGGGCTGCTTGAGCGTGGACATAAAGCCATGCCAAGCTTTGTTAAACCCGGGTTCAAACTTCCTCTACCAGTGCTGGTCTGGAGGGCTGCTTGAGCGTGGACATAAAGCCATGCCAGGCTTTGTTAAACCCGGATTAAAATTTCCTCTACCAGTGCTGGTGTGGAGGGCTGCTTGAGCGTGGACATAAAGCCATGCCAAGCTTTGTTAAACCCGGGTTCAAACTTCCTCTACCAGTGCTGGTGTGGAGGGCTGCTTGAGCGTGGACAGAAAGCCATGCCAAGCTTTGTTAAACCCGGGTTCAAACTTCCTCTACCAGTGCCCGTGTGGAGGGCTACTTGAGCGTGGACATAAAGCCATGCCAAGCTTTGTTAAACCCGGGTTCAAACTTCCTCTACCAGTGCTGGTGTGGAGGGCTGCTTGAGCGTGGATATAAAGCCATGCCAAGCTTTGTTAAACCCGGGTTCAAACTTCCTCTACCAGTGCTGGTGTGGAGGGCTGCTTGAGCGTGGACATAAAGCCATGCCAAACTTTGTTAAACCCGGGTTCAAACTTCCTCTACCAGTGCTGGTGTGGAGGGCTGCTTGAGCGTGGACAGAAAGCCATGCCAAGCTTTGTTAAACCCGGGTTCAAACTTCCTCTACCAGTGCTGGTGTGGAGGGCTGCTTGAGCGTGGACATAAAGCCATGCCAAGCTTTGTTAAACCCGGGTTCAAACTTCCTCTACCAGTGCTGGTCTGGAGGGCTGCTTGAGCGTGGACATAAAGCCATGCCAGGCTTTGTTAAACCCGGATTAAAATTTCCTCTACCAGTGCTGGTGTGGAGGGCTGCTTGAGCGTGGACATAAAGCCATGCCAAGCTTTGTTAAACCCGGGTTCAAACTTCCTCTACCAGTGCTGGTGTGGAGGGCTACTTGAGCGTGGACATAAAGCCATGCCAAACTTCGTTAAACCCGGGTTCAAACTTCCTCTACCAGTGCTGGTGTGGAGGGCTGCTTGAACGTGGACATACCAGCAACAGCTGCCATCCATTGAAGGTCCTGAGACCACAATGACCTGGATCAGTGAGAACATTGGTAGACATACAGTACATATAATGATCACCTCTATTCACTTCTTCACGGGTGTTTTGTGCTTACCAAGTGCGTTGGCTACAAAAGAAAAGGCTAGAAAAACACTCACATTAAAACCTGAGGATGGAAACAACCTACTGATGTTGTTTTTATGACCTCCACAACTGAAGTACAGTGCAAATACACACAGCGCTTCACTTTTGACACATTTCCTTATGTTAGAGCAGGGGTGTCAAACTCATTTTAGCTCAGGGGCCGCATGAAGGAAAATCTATTCCCGGACTGGTAAAATCTTGGCGTGTTAAACTTCAAAATAAAGACAACTTCAGATTGTTTTCTTTGTCTCACTTTGGCCACAAAAGTACATTTTGAAAATGTACCTACTACAAATAATCCTCTTGGCAAAACACTTGAGGAAAAAAAATGGTGCAGTTTCAAAAACAGCATGAAGAACACGAGGAACTTAGACTTTGTCTCAGTGTTTTTACAAAGCCATTAAACCAGTGGTTCTTAACCTGGGTTTGATCCAACCATAGGGTTCGGTGAGTCGGCCTCAGGGGTTTGCAGAAGTCAAGACACACCTGACTCAATAAAAACAAATAAAAACGTCTCCTTATTTTGGATACCCCCAAACAATGTTCCCTCTAATTTTCCATCTGATTTGCAGGTGTGTCATTTGTTGTGGGTTCATGCACTGTGTTGGTGTTGTTCTTTGAACAAGGTGATGCTCATGCTCATGTAAAAAAATATATAACTTTGTCTTCAATTCGAAATGTATTTATTTGTTTCCACTAAAGAAGGGTTGGGTAAATGCGCATATGAAACTGGTGGGGTTCGGTACCTCCAACAAGGTTAAGAACCACTGCATTCAACTTTAAACACATCCTCTTTAGCATGCCAACATTGGCAGTTTATTAAAAATGTTTGGAAACGCAACCGACTGTTTCCACAAACCGCCGCATCGGTGAAATCCGCAAACTGCCACAACATATTCATTTATCATGATTCAGATATTACAATTCTAATTAAACATGGTGTCAGTTATCAAAGCGACACCGCAGCTTTGTGATGTGGCTTTTGTGAACGGAGCCTGCTGGGACTTAAGACCTGGTTTTAATTCTTCCACCTTCTGTAGACTTTGTTCCGTGTCTATGTTCTCTTCTTTGTGTTCCTCAGACGTTTCATAGTGCCTTCTTAGATGATATTATTTCATTAAAGCCAGACTTTCTCCACACAGGTTTGCCTTTTACCTCCGTGAACATGTACTCTGCCTCCCACCTGGCTTGAAACCCCCTGTTCTCACCCTCCACCTTCCCTTCAGCCATTATTGGGGAGGGGGTTGCTGAGAATTGAATGCTGATTAATAATAATGAAGCCGAGGCCCACTTGCGGATCTGCAGTCAGTTTGCGGGCTACCGTTGCATTGTGGGGAATGGAGTATTGGTGCGTGCAAAACAGCAGCAGACGGCTGTGGCCTGCGGGCCGGTTCTAATACTAATCAAATATCATCTCGGGGGCCAGAGATAACTAATTTGCGGGCATATTTTAGCTCAGGGGCCACATGGAGGAAAATCCATCCCCACACGCCCCAAACTGGTAAAATTATGGCATTGAAACTTTTTAAATAAAGACAACTTCAGATTGTTTTCTTTGTCTTACTTTGGCCAAAAATAGAACCAACGCATTTTGAAAATGTAAACATTACAAATAATCCTCCTGGCAAAACACTTCAACTTAGTTGAAAACTCTGAGGAAAAAAATGGTGCAGTTTCAAAAACAGCATGAAGAACACGAGGGACTTAGACTTTGTCTCAGTGTTTTTATAAAGTCATTAAACCTGTTTAATGGCTTTTAATGGTTAAAACGTCTCCGAGCGTTTCCTTAATCCGTCGCACTGGGGACATCCGTAACTGCCACAACACATCCATTTATCACCATTCAAATACTACAATTATAATATTGTCAAAACAATCATCAAAATGACGCCATAGCCAAAATGAAGGTAACATAACTACAAACTTGACCAATGTGAACACGCTAGATTTAAACATAAAATCAAATAGAACAAACAAATGCAGACAAACATTTTTAGTTACGTTGGCTTATGTCCTTGCGATTTACCGTTTGGTTATTGAGTGGTAAATTTGCGTTGAAAAAAAGGTAGTCTGCCGCCATCTGCCGCCAACCTCAACAGGAGCAGCTGATTGCTTGCACCTGCGCTGATTGGAGTAGCGGCAGCCAATCAGAGGGCGCTTAAAGTCAGCTGACGCCTCATCTTTAAACACTGTCATGTGTGACACGGGTTACACGGGAATTGCTATTGCGACACCCAGTGGACACATTTAGGACAGCAGTTTCTTTCGTTGAAAAATTGCAGCTAATTTTCATACCTCGCAAACTCTTTTTGCGGATTAAACCTGTCCGTACGTTTGACACCCCTGGTCTAAATCAACAATATGATTTGCCCGAGTGGCAGGACAAGAATGCTATTGATTATGTCAGACCCGTTACTTCAGATCAGTGAGGAATCAGAAGACAAAAGCTCCACGAGAAGGTCCTGTTCTGCCATCTTCAAACGTTCACACACAAGAACCCTACTAGTGTAAGAGGTCAAAGTTTACTCAGTGATTACTCGTTATTATTATCGTCAGAATAATTGTAGGTAAGTTATCGCAAAACGTTCTGTTCCCATGAGTTCCCGGCGAGGAGACAAAAGCTGTCTTTGATCTTACCAAGCAAAAGGCGTGTAAAACTCCACTGTGTACGATGGGAAGCGACATGAAGGTGTCGGTTTCTTTGGTCTATTGTGATCCACAGGAAGATCTTGTCTTGACCCGAGATCTACAAAGCGGAGAGGAAGCAGGACCTGACTCAAGCTCCAGGCATCTTTTCTTTGAACTGTTTTGTGACCGAGTGCAACAGCTTTTTACGACCCCATCGCCCCTCAGAAACAGCTGTTGCTATGTAATCAGGGAAAGTCCAAATAAAAGAGGAGGCGTGCAACCATTTCGTCAGAGCGTGGTGGAAGACTGCACAAGAGTACAGCCCAGGTGTCTCTCCTCATGAGCTACGTTGAATCCTGTCTCTGTTTAATTCCTTGCTTCTTGTCTGTTTAATAGATGTCATCTGTACTTGAAGCTGACAATTATCACTAATCATGTGTATCAGATGCAAAGACTTGGCAGATGAGTGTTTCTATGGCTCATTGTGCACAGCCATGAAGAGCATCCCTGCACATCAGTCAAGCTTAATCCTTTCCCCCAAATTCCAATCAATATGTGAAGAAGGCGTGGAGGGTAACGACAGAAATACTCATTCGCAGCCACGCTTTAAGGCCAGCGAGATAACGGGAAAGGTCAAGTCGGCAGCTTTTCTGCGTGTGGCTTTAATGTGTAAATCTATCAAGCGCTCTTAAACAGACATGTCACGGCAATTAATTGATTAAAGGCAGGTGAGCTTTAGCCGCTGGCCCCCATGCCTCTGTGCTTCCACACCTCTTAATTGTGTATTGATGGGATTCATATGCTTGTAAATTAACCTCAGGACACTCCATTAGCTTTTCTGACAAGTCTGTCCCGACCCGCCACACCTCAACTTGTCCGAGCGCTCAAAGGGAGTCCACGTTGTGGACCGCCAACACGCGTTTCCTGGGAAGCTGACGTCTAAACGGAACATTTACAGGTGGAACTGGAATGTGGCGCAAAGGTTAGTTTATTGCAGCAATTAGCTCTACCAGCTGATATATCATATAATAAGCTTTTACAGCTTATGAAAACCTTGAAATGTGGGGTTTTCAAACACGGCGAGCCACAGGTGTTAAACTCAAGGGTGGGCCAGATCTGGCCCGCCACTTCATTTTATATGACTTGAAAATATTATGCGTTAATAAAAACGTGTGTATTGCACAGGAAGTCCTTCATACCGACAGCCATCAGACTGTATAATGCATATGTTCCTTTTGACTGTACATGTACTATAAATGTATAATGTATTTATATTATTCACATGTGAATAATGCTGTATAATAGACTGTATTTATATTATTCACATGTGAATAATGCTGTATAATAGACTGTATTTATATTATTCACATGTGAATAATGCTGTATAATATACTGTATTTATGTTATTCACATGTGAATAATGCTGTATAATAGACTGTATTTATGTTATTCACATGTGAATAATGTTGTTTAATAGACTGTATTTATATTATTCACATGTGAATAATGCTGTATAATAGACTGTATTTATATTATTCACATGCGAATAATGCTGTATAATAGACTGTATTTATATTATTCACATGTGAATAATGCTGTATAATATACTGTATTTATGTTATTCACATGTGAATAATGCTGTATAATAGACTGTATTTATATTATTCACATGTGAATAATGCTGTATAATATTATTTATTTATATTATTCACATGAAAATAATGCTGTATAATAGACTGTATTTATGTTATTCACATGTGAATAATGCTGTATAATAGACTGTATTTATATTATTCACATGTGAATAATGCTGTATAATAGACTGTATTTATATTATTCACATGTGAATAATGCTGTATAATAGACTGCATTTATATTATTCACATGTGAATAATGCTGTATAATATACGGTATTTATGTTATTCACATGTGAATAATGCTGTATAATAGACTGTATTTATATTATTCACATGTGAATAATGCTGTATAATAGACTGTATTTATATTATTCACATGTGAATAATGCTGTATAATAGACTGTATTTATATTATTCACATGAAAATAATGCTGTATAATAGACTGTATTTATGTTATTCTCATGTGAATAATGCTGTATAATAGACTGTATTTATATTATTCACATGTGAATAATGCTGTATGATGTACTGTATTTATGTTATTCACATGTGAATAATGCTGTATAATAGACTGTATTTATATTATTCACATGTGAATAATGCTGTATAATAGACTGTATTTATATCATTGACATGTGAATAATGCTGTATAATAGACTGTATTTATAGTATTCACATGTGAATAATGCTGTATAATAGACTGTATTTATATTATTCACATGTGAATAATGCTGTATAATAGACTGTATTTATATTATTCACATGTGAATAATGCTGTATAATAGACTGCATTTATATTATTCACATGTGAATAATGCTGTATAATAGACTGCATTTATATTATTCACATGTGAATAATGCTGTATAATATACTGTATTTATGTTATTCACATGTGAATAATGCTGTATAATAGACTGTATTTATATTAATCACATGTGAATAATGCTGTATAATAGACTGTATTTATATTACTCACATGAAAATAATGCTGTATAATAGACTGTATTTATGTTATTCTCATGTGAATAATGCTGTATAATAGACTGTATTTATATTATTCACATGTGAATAATGCTGTATGATGTACTGTATTTATGTTATTCACATGTGAATAATGCTGTATAATAGACTGTATTTATATTATCCACATGTGAATAATGCTGTATAATAGACTGTATTTATATTATTCACATGTGAATAATTCTGTATAATAGACTGTATTTATATTATCCACATGTGAATAATGCTGTATAATAGACTGTATTTATATTATACACATGTGAATAATGCTGTATAATAGACTGTATTTATATTATTCACATGTGAATAATGCTGTATAATAGACTGTATTTATATTATTCACATGTGAATAATGCTGTATAATAGACTGTATTTATATTATTCACATGTGAATAATGCTGTATAATAAACTGTATTTATATTATTCACATGTGAATAATGCTGTCTAATAGACAGTATTTATATTATTCACATGTGAATAATGCTGTATAATAGACTGTATTTATATTATTCACATGAGAATAATGCTGTATAATAGACTGTATTTATGTTATTCACATGTGAATAATGCTGTATAAGACTGTATTTATTTTATTCACATGTGAATAATGCTGTATGATGTACTGTATTTATGTTATTCACATGTGAATAATGCTGTATAATAGACTGTATTTATATTATTCACATGTGAATAATTCTGTATAATAGACTGTATTTATATTATTCACATGTGAATAATGCTGTATAATAGACTGTATTTATATTATCCACATGTGAATAATGCTGTATAATAGACTATTTATATTATTCACATGTGAATAATGCTGTATAATAGACTGTATTTATATTATTCACATGTGAATAATGCAGTATAATAGACTGTATTTATATTATTCACATGTGAATAATTCTGTATAATAGACTGTATTTATATTATCCACATGTGAATAATGCTGTATAATAGACTGTATTTATATTATTCACATGTGAATAATGCAGTATAATAGACTGTATTTATATTATTCACATGTGAATTATTCTGTATAATAGACTGTATTTATATTATCCACATGTGAATAATGCTGTATAATAGACTGTATTTATATTATTCACATGTGAATAATGCTGTAAAATAGACTGTATTTATATTATTCACATGTGAATAATGCTGTATAATAGACTGTATTTATATTATTCACATGTAAAAAATACGTAAGTGTTTATTGTCTATTGTGAGCGAACTGTGGTGCTGAATTCCCCCCAGGGATCAATAAAGTACTTTCTATTCTATTATATTCTATTCTTAACCTTTTAAACTTTAATTGCATCCGATTATCACAAATTATCATACATTCCGAAAACATGGCCAGAGACAGGAGCAGACCCAACAAAGCAACTAACTCTGGGCCAGTGTCCAGTCCGCATGGAAGCGTCTAAGGAGACCGAGGTGTCCGATACCTGCTCATTCATGTAAATTACAGGATTATAAATAATTCAAGTCCTCATGTGTCCAAGGATGCATTTCCAGATTTTACATCCAACAAAAAAAAAATAACAATAGATTTTGTGACAATGAAAAATATCAATGTAATCATTGTAGTATCGACTAGATACGGCACTTGAACTTGGTATCATTACGGTCTATGTCTGTGTAGATCCAACCATTTGTTTACATTGAAGAGTGCTAGCCGGCTGTTAGCAGTTAGCAATTGTATCCTCCTACGGTGCGTAGTGAAGCATGTTTAGCTATTCCTCGTCCTGCAGTGATAATGCTACTTGTAAGAAACGTACTTTATTTGTCACCATGGAGATGAGGACTAGTGATTGAGAAGTAGCTAAAACACTGCCGACTGCAGATGGATGTTAGCCGCTGGCCGTAATGTCCGTATACAAAAAAAAAGTACTGGTATTATTCAGAGGCTAAGGAGCTCCTAAAGAGACATGGGGAATTATTTTTTTTAGATATGTATCTTGTGCGCACGAGAAACTTTTTATTAAAAAAAAAAAAATAATAATGATAATATTTTTTTATTTTTTTTAATAAAAAGTTTGTCGTGCGCACGAAATACATGTCTTAAAAAAAAAAAAAAAAAAAATAAAAAAATCCCCCATGTCCCTTTAGGGGCTCGGTAAGAGGCTGTATAGTATGGTCTTACTTCTTTAGTACCGTGGTACTTTATTAGTAGTTTTGATCAAACAATTGTATGTAATACAAGAGAATTAGGAACTAATTATTGTGTTGATATTGTTAAACAATCAATAGCGCTTACCACAAATTGAAAAATTCTCAGTTGATACATGTGATCAGTATCGGTTTTGGTATCGGCCGATCTCATTCATGGATGATTGATCAGAATCGGGACCATAAAACTCGAATCCAAACATTCACATACTACTTTTTTTGTCCAAATGAAAATCAATAGTTACGTGTGCGGGAATGGAACATATTCAGTAATTAATATCCTATTCTGCTTTTTGGTGGCCTTTAAAGAGCTTCAAGCAGACATTTTACACTCAGAGAAGAGATCATCTCGTGAATCCATCATCATCATTTGAAGTGTTCAATTGAAAGCTCGATGGTTAAGCGCTGACAAGTACCTTCGCAAGAGCGCCAACAATCAGAGTTCTTCACTTGTCTGCAATAAATAATTGATGGCGACCACTCTGGGTTGTCGTCACGCCAAGCCAAAGACAAATCTGACGCGATTAAAAGTCAAACGGCCGTGCAAACGCACACAGATTCTGCCAAGGACTCGGGCGTCCATTTACTGTAGTATACTGTAAAAACGACCTCCAATTTTACAGTAACATTTTGGGGAATAAAAACGGTTACAGTAACATATTGTAAAAACTACCATAAATCTTACAGTAATATTATGGCAACTAAACTGACATTTTTTAGCATAAAAACAGTGTTACTGTTTGTCCTTTAAAAAAACCCCATTATATTTTACAGTAAAATTCTGGTGACTGAGTTCTTAGGTTTTACTGTAAAATCTATAGCTGTTTTTACGGTGCAATAATGTAAATGGAAAAACGGTACCGCAGTTTTTTTACGGTAAAGAACTGGCAGCTCCATTGCCAGAATTAAAGAAACAGTCATGTACAGTAATATGTTGAAAAAAATACCAACATTTTACAGTAAAATTCTGACGACTAAATTGCCATTTTTGTCTCGTTAAAAAACAGTGCTACTGTTTGTCCATTTGCATTAGTATTTGGTAAAAACTACCATCATTTTTACAGTAAAATTTCGGCAACGTAACTTTCCCTTTTTCATAAAAAAACAGTAATAATGTTTGTCCATTGTCCGAAATATGTTGTAAAAAAAAAAAAAACCACTATATTTTACAGTAAAATTCTGGTGACTGAGTTCCCAGGTTTTACTGTAAAATCTACAGCTGTTTTTACAGTGTAATAATGGAAATGGAAAGCTCCGTTGCCACAATTAAAGAACAGTCATTTACAGTAAAATGTTGAAAAAACTACCATACATTATACAGTAAAATTCTGGTGAATATAAACGGACATTTTTTCCGGAAAAAAAAAACAGTGGTACTGTTTGTCCATTTACATTGACATATTGTAAAAACTACCATAAATCTTACAGTAACATTTTGGCAACTAAACTGCCATTTTTTAACATAAAAAACAGTGTTACTGTTTGTACTTTTAAAAAAACAACATTATATTACACAGAAAAATTCTGGTGACTGACTTACCAGATTTACTGTAAAATCTAAGGCTGTTTTTACGGTGTGATAATGTAAATGGAAAAACGGTACCGCAGTTTTTTTACGGTAAAAAACTGGCAGCTCCATTTCCAGAATTAAAGAAACAGTCATGTACAGTAATATGTTAAAAAAAAATACCAACATTTTACAGTAAAATTCTGACGACAAAATTGCCATTTTTGTCTCGTTAAAAATCAGTGCTACTGTTTGTCCATTTGCATTAGTATTTGGTAAAAACTACCATCATTTTTACAGCAAAAATTTCGGCAACGTAACTTTCCCTTTTTCATAAAAAAACAGTAATAATGTTTGTCCATTGTCCGAAATATGTTGTAAAAAAAAAAAAACCCACTATATTTTACAGTAAAATTCTGGTGACTGAGTTCCCAGGTTTTACTGTAAAATCTACAGCTGTTTTTACGGTGTAATAATGTAAATGGAAAGCTCCGTTGCCACAATTAAAGAACAGTCATTTACAGTAAAATGTTGAAAACAACTACCATACATTTTACAGTAAAATTCTGGTGAATAAAAACTGACATTTTTTTCCCGAAAAAAAAAACGGTGGTACTCTTTGTCCATTTACAGTAACATATTGTAAAAACTACCATAAATCTTTCAGTAAAATTTTGGCAACTAAACTGCCATTGTTTAGCATAAAAACAGTGTTACTGTTTGTACTTAAAAAAAAAAAAACATTATATTTTACAGTAAAATTCTGGTGACTGAATTACCAGATTTACTGTAAAATCTACGGTTGTTTTTACGGTGTAATAATGTAAATGGAAAGCTCCGTTGCCACAATTAAAGAACAGTCATTTACAGTAAAATGTTGAAAAAACTACCATACATTTTACAGTAAAATTCTGGTGAATAAAAACTGAAATTTTTTTCCCGAAAAAAAAAAACGGTGGTACTGTTTGTCCATTTACAGTAACATATTGTAAAAACTACCATAAATCTTTCAGTAAAATTTTGGCAACTAAACTGCCATTGTTTAGCATAAAAACAGTGTTACTGTTTGTACTTAAAAAAAAAAAAACATTATATTTTACAGTAAAATTCTGGTGACTGAATTACCAGATTTACTGTAAAATCTACGGTTGTTTTTACGGTGTAATAATGTAAATGGAAAGCTCCGTTGCCACAATTAAAGAACAGTCATTTACAGTAAAATGTTGAAAAAACTACCATACATTTTACAGTAAAATTCTGGTGAATAAAAACTGAAATTTTTTTCCCGAAAAAAAAAAACGGTGGTACTGTTTGTCCATTTACAGTAACATATTGTAAAAACTACCATAAATCTTTCAGTAACATTTTGGCAACTAAACTGACATTTTTTTAGCATAAAAAACAGTGTTACTGTTTGTACTTTAAAAAAAAAAACATTATATTTTACAGTAAAATTCTGGTGACTGAATTACCAGATTTACTGTAAAATCTACGGCTGTTTTTACGGTGTGATAATGTAAATGGTAAAACAGTACCGCATTTTTTTTTACGGTAAAGAACTGGCAGCTCCGTTGCCATAATTAAAGAAACAGTCATTTACAGTAACATTTTGAAAAAACTACCACACATTTTTCAGTAAAATTCTAACAACTAAATTGACATTTTTGTCTCGTTAAAAAACAGTGCTACTGTTTGTCCATTTGCATTAGTATTTGGTAAAAACTACCATAATTTTACAGCAAAATTTGGGCGACATAACTTTCCTTTTCCGTAAAAATACAGTAGTAATGTTTGTCCATTTACCCAAATATGTTGTAAAAAAAAACCAACAACACTGTATATTACAGTAAAATTCTGGTGACTGAGTTCTTAGGTTTTACTCTAAAATATACGGCTGTTTTTAGGGTGTAATAATGTTAATGTAAAAACGGTACCGCAGTTTTTTACGCTAAAGAACTGGCAGCTCCGTTCCACAATTAAAGAAACAGTCATTTACAGTAAAATGTTGAAAAAACTACCATACATTTTACTGTAAAATTCTGGTGAATAAAAACTGAAATATTTTCCGGAAAAAAAACGGTGGTACTGTTTGTCCATTTACAGTAACATATTGTAAAAAGTACCATAAATCTTTCAGTAAAATTTTGGCAACAAAACTGCCATTTTTTTAGCATAAAAACAGTGTTTACTGTTTGTCATTAAAGAAAAAAACCCATTATATTTTACAGTAAAATTCTGGTGACTGAATTACCAGATTTACTGTAAAATCTATGAATGTTTTTACGGTGCGATATTGTAAAGGGAAAAACGGTATTACATTTTTTTTTTACGGTAAAGAACTGGCAGCTCCGTTGCCAGAATTAAAGAAACAGTCATTTACAGTAAAATGTTGAAAAAACTACCACACATTTTACAGTAAAATTCTGATGACTAAATTGCCATTTTTGTCTCGTTAAAAAACAGTGCTACTGTTTGTCCATTTGCATTAGTATTTGGTAAAAACTACCATCATTTTACAGTAAAATTCCGGCGACGTAACTTTCCTTTTCCGTAAAAATACAGTAGTAATGTTTGTTCATTTACCCAAATATGTTGTAAAAAAAAACCCACTGTATTTTACAGTAAAATTCTGTTGACTGAGTTCTTAGGTTTTACTGTAAAATCTACGGCTGTTTTTAGGGTGTAATAATGTAAATGGAAAAACGGTAGCGCAGTTTTTTACGGTAAAAAACTGGCAGCTCCGTTGCCAGAATTAAAGAAACAGTCATTTACAGTAAAATGTTGAAAAAACTACCATACATTTTACCGTAAAATTCTGGTGAATAAAAACTGACATTTTTTTCCCGGAAAAAAAAAAACGGTGGTACTGTTTGTCCATTTACAGTAAGATATTGTAAAAACTACCTTAAATCTTTCAGTAAAATGTTGGCAACAAAACTGCCATTTTTTTAGCATAAAAAACAGTGTTACTGTTTGTCCTTTAAAAGAAAAAACATATTTTACAGTAAAATTCTGGTGACTGAATTACCAGATTTACTGTAAAATCTACGGCTGTTTTTACGGTGTAATAATGTAAATGGAAAAACGGTACCACATTTTTTTTTACGGTAAAGAACTGGCAGCTCCGTTGCCATAATCAAAGAACAGTCATTTACAGTAAAATGTTGAAAAAACTACCATACATTTTACAGTAAAATTCTGGTGAATAAAAACTGACATTTTTTTCCCGAAAAAAAAAACGGTGGTACTGTTTGTCCATTTACAGTAACATATTGTAAAAACTACCATAAATATTTCAGTAACATTTTGGCAACTAAACTGCCATTTTTTAGCATGAAAACAGTGTTACTGTTTGTACTTAAAAAAAACCCATTATATTATACAGCAAAATTCTGGTGACTGAATTATCAGATTTACTGTAAAATCTAAGGCTATTTTTAAGGTGTGATAATGTAAATGGAAAAACGGTACCACATTTTTTTTTTTTTACGGTAAAGAACTGGCAGCTCCGTTGCCATAATTAAAGAAACAGTCATTGACAGTAAAATTTTGAAAAATCTACCACACATTTTGCAGTAAAATTCTGACGACTAAATTGCCATTTTTGTCTTGTTAAAAAACAGTGCTACTGTTTGTCCATTTGCATTAGTATTTGGTAAAAACTACCATCATTTTACAGTAAAATTCCGGCGACGTAACTTTCCTTTCCGTAAAAATACAGTAGTAATGTTTGTTCATTTACCCAAATATGTTGTAAAAAAAAAAAAAAACACTGTATTTTACAGTAAAATTCTGGTGGCTGAGTTTTTAGGTTTTACTGTAAAATCTACAGCTGTTTTTACGGTGTAATAATGTAAATGGAAAAAACGGTACCGCAGTTTTTTACGCCAAAGAACTGGCAGCTTGGTTCCACAATTAAAGAACAGTCATTTACTGTAAAATGTTGAAAAAAACTACCATACATTTTACAGTAAAATTCTGGTGAATAAAAATTGACATTTTTTCCCGAAAAAAAAAACCGGTGGTACTGTTTGTCCAATTACAGTAACATATTGTAAAAACTACAATAAATCTTACAGTAACATTTTGGCAACAAAACTGCCATTTTTTAGCATGAAAAACAGTGTTACTATTTGTCCTTAAAAAAAAACATTACATTTTACAGTAAAATTCTGGTGACTGAATTACCAGATTTACTGTAAAATCTACGGCTGTTTTTACGGTGTAATAATGTAAATGGAAAAACGGTACCACATTTTTTTTTACGGTAAAGAACTGGCAGCTCCGTTGCCAGAATTAAAGAAACAGTCATTTACAGTAAAATGTTGAAACAACTACCATACATTTTAAAGTAAAATTCTGACGACTAAATTGCCATTTTTGTCTCGTTAAAAAACAGTGCTACTGTTTGTCCATTTACACTAGTCTTTGGTAAAAACTACCATCATTTTTACAGTAAAATTCCGGCGACGCAACTTTCCTTTTTCCTTAAAAAAACAGTAGTAATGTTTGTTCATTTACCCAAATATGTTGTAAAAAAAAAACCCACTATATTTTACAGTAAAATTCTGGTGACTGAGTTCCCAGGTTTTACTGTAAAATCCACAGCTGTTTTCACGGTGTAATAATGTAAATGGAAAAACGGTACCGCAGTTTTTTACGCTAAAGAACTGGCAGCTCCGTTGCCAGAATTAAAGAAACAGTCATTTACAGTAATATGTTGAAAAAAACTACCATACATTTTACAGTAAAATTCTGACAACTAAATTGCCATTTTTGTCTCGTTAAAAAACAGTGCTGCTGTTTGTCCATTTGCATTAGTATTTGGTAAAAACTACCATAATTTTACAGTAAAATTCCGGTGACGTAACTTTCCTTTTCCGTAAAAATACAGTAGTAATGTTTGTTCATTTACCCAAATATGTTGTAAAAAAACCCCCACTGTATTTTACAGTAAAATTCTGGTGACTGAGTTCTTAGGTTTTACTGTAAAATCTACAGCTGTTTTTACGGTGTAATAATGTAAATGGAAAAACGGTACCGCAGTTGTTTACGCTAAAGAACTGGCAGCTCGGTTCCACAATTAAAGAAAGTCATTTACAGTAAAATGTTGAAAAAACTACCATACATTTTACAGTAAAATTCTGGTGAATAAAAATTGACATTTTTTCCCGAAAAAAAAAACCGGTGGTACTGTTTGTCCAATTACAGTAACATATTGTAAAAACTACAATAAATCTTACAGTAACATTTTGGCAACAAAACTGCCATTTTTTAGCATGAAAAACAGTGTTACTGTTTGTCCTTAAAAAAAAACATTACATTTTACAGTAAAATTCCTGTTACTAAATTACCAGATTTACTGTAAAATCTACGGCTGTTTTTACGGTGTAATAATGTAAATGGAAAAACGGTACCACATTTTTTTTTACGGTAAAGAACTGGCAGCTCCGTTGCCAGAATTAAAGAAACAGTCATTTACAGTAAAATGTTGAAACAACTACCATACATTTTAAAGTAAAATTCTGACGACTAAATTGCCATTTTTGTCTCGTTAAAAAACAGTGCTACTGTTTGTCCATTTACACTAGTCTTTGGTAAAAACTACCATCATTTTTACAGTAAAATTCCGGCGACGCAACTTTCCTTTTTCCTTAAAAAAACAGTAGTAATGTTTGTTCATTTACCCAAATATGTTGTAAAAAAAAAAACCACTATATTTTACAGTAAAATTCTGGTGACTGAGTTCCCAGGTTTTACTGTAAAATCCACAGCTGTTTTCACGGTGTAATAATGTAAATGGAAAAACGGTACCGCAGTTTTTTACGCTAAAGAACTGGCAGCTCCGTTGCCAGAATTAAAGAAACAGTCATTTACAGTAATATGTTGAAAAAAACTACCATACATTTTACAGTAAAATTCTGACAACTAAATTGCCATTTTTGTCTCGTTAAAAAACAGTGCTGCTGTTTGTCCATTTGCATTAGTATTTGGTAAAAACTACCATCATTTTACAGTAAAATTCCGGTGACGTAACTTTCCTTTTCCGTAAAAATACAGTAGTAATGTTTGTTCATTTACCCAAATATGTTGTAAAAAAACCCCCACTGTATTTTACAGTAAAATTCTGGTGACTGAGTTCTTAGGTTTTACTGTAAAATCTACAGCTGTTTTTACGGTGTAATAATGTAAATGGAAAAACGGTACCGCAGTTGTTTACGCTAAAGAACTGGCAGCTCGGTTCCACAATTAAAGAAACAGTCATTTACAGTAAAATGTTGAAAAAACTACCATACATTTTACAGTAAAATTCTGGTGAATAAAAACTGAAATTTTTTCCGGAAAAAAAACGGTGGTACTGTTTGTCCATTTACAGTAACATATTGTAAAAACTACCATAAATCTTACAGTAAAATTTTGGCAACTAAACTGCCATTTTTTTAGCATAAAAAACAGTGTTACTGTTTGTCCTTAAAAAAAAAAACACATTACATTTTACAGTAAAATTCTGGTGACTGAATTACCAGATTTATTGTAAAATCTACGGCTATTTTTACGGTGTTATAATGTAAATGGAAAAACGGTACCACATTTTTTTTACGGTAAAGAACTGGCAGCTCCGTTGCCAGAATTAAAGAAACAGTCATTTACAGTAAAATGTTGAAACAACTACCATACGTTTTACAGTAAAATTCTGACAACTAAATTGCCATTTTTGTCTCGTTAAAAATCAGTGCTACTGTTTGTCCATTTACATTAGTATTTGGTAAAAACTACCATAATTTTAAAGCAAAATTTGGGCGACGTAACTTTCCTTTTCCGTAAAAATACAGTAGTAATGTTTGTTCATTTACCCAAATATGTTGTAAAAAACAACAACAACACTGTATATTACAGTAAAATTCTGGTGACTGAGTTTTTAGGTTTTACTGTAAAATCTACAGCTGTTTTTACGGTGTAATAATGTAAATGGAAAAAACGGTACCGCAGTTTTTTACGCTAAAGAACTGGCAGCTCGGTTCCACAATTAAAGAACAGTCATTTACTGTAAAATGTTGAAAAAACTACCATACATTTTACCGTAAAATTCTGGTGAATAAAAATTGACATTTTTTTCCCCTAAAAAAAAAACGGTGGTACTGTTTGTCCATTTACAGTAACATATTGTAAAAACTACCATAAATCTTACAGTAACATTTTGGCAACAAAACTGCCATTATTTAGCATAAAAACAGTGTTACTGTTTGTACTTAAAAAAACCCATTATATTTTACAGTAAAATTCTGGTGACTGAATTACCAGATTTACTGTAAAATATACGGCTGTTTTTACGGTGTAATAATGTAAATGGAAAAACGGTACCACATTTTTTTTTACGGTAAAGAACTGGCAGCTCCGTTGCCATAATTAAAGAAACAGTCATTTACAGTAACATTTTGAAAAAACTACCACACATTTTGCAGTAAAATTCTGACAACTAAATTGCCATTTTTGTCTCGTTAAAAATCAGTGCTACTGTTTGTCCATTTACATTAGTATTTGGTAAAAACTACCATAATTTTAAAGCAAAAATTTCAGCAACGTAACTTTCCTTTTCCGTAAAAATACAGTAGTAATGTTTGTTCATTTACCCAAATATGTTGTAAAAAACAACAACAACACTGTATATTACAGTAAAATTCTGGTGACTGAGTTTTTAGGTTTTACTGTAAAATCTACAGCTGTTTTTACGGTGTAATAATGTAAATGGAAAAAACGGTACCGCAGTTTTTTACGCTAAAGAACTGGCAGCTCGGTTCCACAATTAAAGAACAGTCATTTACTGTAAAATGTTGAAAAAACTACCATACATTTTACCGTAAAATTCTGGTGAATAAAAATTGACATTTTTTTCCCCTAAAAAAAAAACGGTGGTACTGTTTGTCCATTTACAGTAACATATTGTAAAAACTACCATAAATCTTACAGTAACATTTTGGCAACAAAACTGCCATTATTTAGCATAAAAACAGTGTTACTGTTTGTACTTAAAAAAACCCATTATATTTTACAGTAAAATTCTGGTGACTGAATTACCAGATTTACTGTAAAATATACGGCTGTTTTTACGGTGTAATAATGTAAATGGAAAAACGGTACCACATTTTTTTTTTTACGGTAAAGAACTGGCAGCTCCGTTGCCATAATTAAAGAAACAGTCATTTACAGTAACATTTTGAAAAAACTACCACACATTTTGCAGTAAAATTCTGACAACTAAATTGCCATTTTTGTCTCGTTAAAAATCAGTGCTACTGTTTGTCCATTTACATTAGTATTTGGTAAAAACTACCATAATTTTTACAGCAAAAATTTCGGCAACATAACCTTCCCTTTTTCATAAAAAAACAGTAATATTGTTTGTCCATTGTCCGAAATATGTTGTAAAAAAAAACCCCACTATATTTTACAGTAAAATTCTGGTGACTGAGTTCCCAGGTTTTACTGTAAAATCTACAGCTGTTTTTATGGTGTAATAATGTAAATGGAAAGCTCCGTTGCCACAATTAAAGAAACAGTCATTTACAGTAAAATGTTGAAAAAACTACCATACATTTTACAGTAAAATTCTGGTGAATAAAACCTGACATTTTTTCCGGAAAAAAAACGGTGGTACTGTTTGTCCATAGTAACAGTAACATATTGTAAAAACTACCATAAATCTTTCAGTAAAATTTTGGCAACAAATCTGCCATTTTTTTAGCATGAAAACAGTGTTACTGTTTCTACTTTTTAAAAAAAAACATTATATTTTACAGTGAAATTCTGGTGACTGAATTACCAGATTTACTGTAAAATCTACGGCTGTTTTTACGGTGTGATAATGTAAATGGAAAAACGGTACCGCATTTTTTTTTTTACGGTAAAGAACTGGCAGCTCCGTTGCCATAATTAAAGAAACAGTCATTGACAGTAAAATGTTGAAAAAAACTACCATACATTTTACTGTAAAATTCTGACGACTAAATTGCCATTTTTGTCTCGTTAAAAAACAGTGCTACTGTTTGTCCATTTGCATTAGTATTTGGTAAAAACTACCATCATTTTACAGTAAAATTCCGGCGACGTAACTTTCCTTTTCCGTAAAAATACAGTAATAATGTTTGTTCATTTACCCAAATATGTTGTAAAAAAAAAAAAAAACACTGTATTTTACAGTAAAATTCTGGTGACTGAGTTCTTAGGTTTTACTGTAAAATCTACGGCTGTTTTTAGGGTGTAATAATGTAAATGGAAAAACGGTAGCGCAGTTTTTTACGGTAAAAAACTGGCAGCTCTGTTGCCAGAATGAAAGAAACAGTCATTTACAGTAAAATGTTGAAAAAACTACCATACATTTTACAGTAAAATTCTGGTGAATAAAAACTGACATTTTTTTCCCGGAAAAAAAAAAACGGTGGTACTGTTTGTCCATTTACAGTACAATTCTGGTGACTGAGTTCTCAGGTTTTACTGTAAAATCTTCGGCTGTTTTTCCACTCTTCTCTGAGTGTAAAATGTGTGCTTGAAGCAGTTTGAAGGCCACAAAAAAGCAGAATGGGATGATAATTACTCCCGTGGCTTGAAAATATCCCATTCTGGCACACATAAATATTGGTTGTCATTTACCAAAAAACAAGTAATATGAATGTTTTTCATCAGGGTTTTATGTTACCGATTCCGATCAATCATCCATGAATGAGATCGGCCGATACCAAAACCGATACTGATCACATTTTTTGGGAATTTTTCAATGTATGGTGAGCGCTATAGACTCGGGCGCTGGTCTGAGTCCTCTCCTGGTCTAGTTGCAGCTTCGTCTTGGCCCGCATCTGAAAGCTTTGCTTAGTCTCTTGATTGTCAAACATGTGCATCTACGTCATTTTTATTTACATACAAATCATGACACGAAGAAATGATGACTTCAAATACCAAACAAGTAAGGGCTACCATGGCCGAGTTTGCCAAACAATCCAAAAAAAACCAACCTCTAAGAGACAACAATTTCAAACGCCCCAGAACTTTTCCAGTCAATACAGAGCTTTCTTTCCCAGACACAAAAGATTGAAGCGCAAACGTAGAAATTCCAACTCCGAGTCTCGCCTTCTCCTCCGTGCCAAATGAAAGCTGCAGTCTGTAAAGGCAGAAACAACTCAGCGCCGCACGGCTGGAGTCATGATTGCGTGGCTTCCTTTTGATTTTGCCGGGGATGAATAATGGCGTTCAGGCGTCAGGTGAGAGTGTGCAACGCTGCGTGAGGACGCAACATTCATTTGTCCCCACGCTTTGCTTCAACAACGCACTTATTCCAGTCTTCTGTCTTTAAAAGTAATTGGAAGGCATCCTGCACTTGTAAAAATGCGGGTCATTTTCAATAAGATATAGAAAGGAGTCAATTTAGGTCCCTCATGCTGCGTATGCTGCTGCTCGAGTCCTGACTAGAAGCAGGAACTACGACCACTTTAGTCCAGTGCTTAGGTTACTGCACTGGCTTCCTGTCGCTCAGAGAATAGATTTAAAACAGCTCTCCTTGTCTGTTCATGGTCTTGTGCCAAAGAACATCTCTGATATGTTGGAACTATATCAACCATCTCCAGCTCTGAGAACCACAGGGAGTGGTCTCCTGCTGGTGCCCAGAGTCAGGCCCAAACATTGTAAGGCTGTAATTCGGGTTTATGCTGCTAAAATCTGGAATAGTCTTTCAGAAGACGTGAGACATGCCTCAACGTTCAAATCCAGCCTGAAAACACTTTCATGTACCATCATTTCCGGACTATAAGCCGCACCTGACTATAAGCCGCACCAGCTAAATTCAGGGGAAAATACAGATTGCTCCATATATAAGCCGCACCCGACTATAAGCCGCAGGGTTTTGATGTGTAATTAGCGTAGTATATAGGGGTTCCTGCTACCACGGAGGGGATTGTCGGGACAGAGATGACTGTTTGGGAACGCAAAGCGTCCCATTTATTAACAATAAATCTTTCAATCATTCAATCAAACTTTCACATCTTTGACATGGCGAACAGCATTCGTGCAGAGTACAAATAATACAACGCTGCAAAGTAATACAAAGTGCTCGCCTGTACGTTATCAAAATAACCAGCCTACCGGTATATTAAAGTCAGTCTTTAATCATTGTGTCATCGTCTTCCTCCTGCGTACTAAAACCACCGAAATCCTCTTCGTCGGTGTCGGAGAAGAACAGGCCGTAAATAAGCCGCACCCTTGTATAAGCCGCAGGGACCAGAACGAGGGGGAAAAGTAGCAGCTTATTGTCCGGAAATTGCGGTAATCGTGCATTTGAAAACTGAAAGTATTTTATCTACACTCTTTGACTTTAACTTGAATGAGGATTGTTTTTAAATTTTATTTTCGAAAGGATAAGATCTGAAATGAGGCAGCACGGTGGCAGAGGGGTTAGTGCGTCTGCCTCACAATACGAAGGTCCTGAGTAGTCGTGAGTTCAATCCCGGCCTCGGGATCTTTCTGTGTGGAGTTTGCATGTTCTCCCCGTCACTGCGTGGGTTCCCTCCGGGTACTCCGGCTTCCTCCCACCTCAAAAGACATGCACCTGGGGATAGGCCCCTCCCACCTCCAAAAACATGCACCTGGGGATAGGTTGATTGGCAACACTGAATTGGCCCTAGTGTGTGAATGTTGTCTGTCTATCTGTGTTGGCCCTGCGATGAGGTGGCGACTTGTCCAGGGTGTACCCTGCCTTCCGCCCGATTGTAGCTGAGATAGGCTCCAGCGACCCCCGCAACCCCGAAGAGAATTAGAAAATGGATGGATGGAAGATCTGAAATGAGTTTCGAGACTCTCCCTGAGAGCTCGGGTGAGAAGTTCTGTCATTTGGGAGGCGCTCACATCGAGAGGAGCCAGATGAGGTGGTTGGGGCATCTGGACATAACGCCCCCCCCCCGTACGCCTCCCCGGGGTGTTTAGCGTTTATTTGCCCCTATGGAGGCGAAGATTGCCGACTTGGACGTGGCGTTGCACTGTGGCAAGACGTTAGCTGCTAGTTGGCTAGCAAACTTGCAAGGTACAGCTGGAACGTGTCACCCAAACATACATTATCGCGATATTAAGAAAGTATTACAAGCTACATCATCAGCCAAATTCATACAAACCCCGTTTCCATATGAGTTGGGAAATGGTGTTAGATGTAAATATAAACGGAATACAATGATTTGCAAATCCTTTTCAAGCCATATTCAGTTGAATATGCTACAAAGACAACATATTTCATGTTCAAACTCATAAACTTTATTTTTTTTTTGCATTGATAATTAACTTTATAATTTGATGTCAGCAACACGTGACAAAGAAGTTGGGAAAGGTGGCAATAAATACTGATAAAGTTGAGGAATGCTCATCAAACACTTATTTGGAACATCCCACAGGTGAACAGGCAAATTGGGAACAGGTGGGTGCCATGATTGGCTATGAAAGTAGATTCCATGAAATGCTCAGTCATTCACAAACAAGGATGGGGCGAGGGTCACCACTTTGTCAACAAATGCCTGAGCAAATTGTTGAACAGTTTAAGAACAACCTTTCTCAAGCAGCTATTGCAAGGAATTGAGGGATTTCACCATCTACGCTCCGTAATATCATCAAAGGGTTCAGAGAATCTGGAGAAATCACTGCAGGTAAGCAGCTAAGCCCGTGACCTTCCATCCCTCAGGCGCTACTACATCAAAAAGCAACATCAGTGTGTAAAGGATATCACCACACGGGCTCAGGAACACTTCAGAAAACCACTGTCAGTAACTACAGTTGGTCGCTACATCTGTAAGTGCAAGTTAAAACTGTACTATGCAAAGCCAAAGCCATTTATCAACAACACCCAGAAACGCCGTCGGCTTCGCTGGGCCTGAGCTCATCTAAGATGGACTGATACAAAGTGGAAAAGTGTTCTGTGGTCTGACGAGTCCACATTTCAAATTGTTTTTGGAAACTGTGGACGTCGTGTCCTCCGGACCAAAGAGGAAAAGAACCATCCGGATTGTTCTAGGGTGAAAGTGTAAAAGGCAGCATGTGTGATGGTATGGGGGTGTATTAGTGCCCAAGACATGGGTAACTTACACATCTGTGAAGGCGCCATTAATGCTGAAAGGTACATACAGCTTTTGGAGCAACATATGTTGCCATCCAAGCAACGTTACCATGGACGCCCCTGCTTATTTCAGCAACAAAATGCCAACTTAATAGTAAAAGAGTGCGGGTACTAGACTGGCCTGCCTGTAGTCCAGACATTGAAAATGTGTGGCAGCTAAAATATGAGAAGGGAGACTGTTGAACAACTTAAGCTGTACATCAAGCAAGAATGGGAAAGAATTCCACTTCAAAAATGTGTCTCCTCATTTCCCAAACCTTTACTGAGTGTTGTTAAAAGGAAAGGCCATGTAACACACTGGTAAAAATGCCTTTTTTGCAGTGTGTTGCTGCCATTCAATTCTAACTTCATGATTATTTGCAAAGTTTCTCAGTGTGAACATGAAATATGTTGTCTTTGCAGTCTATTCAATTGAATATAAGTTGAAAAGGATTTGTTGTATTCTCTTTTTGTTAACGGATTACACAACATGACAACTTCACTGGCTTTGGGTTTTTTATATGTAATGCAATAGTTTTTTTTGTGTAAGTGAACTTGTTATTTTGGACAGCCCTTGTAGAAACTAATAATAATGGACTTGACTTGAACTCACATTAGCCCCTTTAAGTTATTAACTTCAGCAGCTTTTTACCACCTGAAAAACCTTGCAAAAATCAGAGAACTAATGTGTAAATCTAATAATAATAATAATAATAATGGATTAGATTTCTATATCGCGCTTTTCTATTATTAGATACTCAAAGTGCTCACAGAGAAGTGGGAACCCATCATTCATTCACACCTGGTGGTGGTAAGCTACATCTGTAGCCACAGCTGCCCTGGGGTAGCTAAATCTAACTTAGAAAGACTAATTCATGCCTTTGTCTGCAGCAGGTTAGACTACTGTCATGGCCTTCTCACTGGGCTCTTTAAAGGAGCTGCAAAGCAGCAGCAGTACATCCAGAATGCTGCTGCTCGACTCCTGACGAGAAACACGACCGTGTTAGTCACTGCACTGGCTTCCTGTTGCTTTAAAGTCTATTCTCTGTAGACGTTAAAGCAGCTCCGCTTGTGTACAAGTCCTGTCATGGTCTTGTGCCAAAGTACATCTCTGACATGTTAGAACCATATGAGCACTCTCCAGCTCTGAGGACCTCAGGGAGCGGTCTCCTGCTGGCAGGGCCGGCCCGTGGCGTAGGCCGTATAGGCAAATGCTAAGGGCGCCGTCCATCAGGGGGCGCCACGCCAGTGCCACAAATGTTGGAGAAGGGAAAGAAAAAAAAAAGACAAAAAAAAAAAAGTTGGTACTATTATTTCTAAATACATAAAATAATCCCACGTTAATTAAAATGCAAAGTAAAGCCTATTTAATAGAAATATTACTTGTTACAACATTACGCCCCCCCTCCCCCGGCACGGTGCGCCCCCTCCCTTCCCGTATCATGATTCTTTTTGGACGTCACCACATCAAAAAATCAACACAAGATGTCAAAACGGCCAAAACTGTCAGGTGCCCAGGGAAGAAAAAAGAGAAAAGAAGAGGAGAAACGAGAAAAAGACAGAGGTAGCAGGTAGGTAACGTTAGCCTACATGAAATTATTTGTCTGTTACAGAATGTGATAGTAACTTGTCTTTTGAGCATTAAGCTAATGTTACATGATTCGGCAATTGCTAATCAATAAATAGCTAGTTCTATTTTAACGTCGGGTTAATATTGTGGAGGGGGCTAAATTGTTATGGAAAATAATAATGTAACGTTAGGTAATTACAGTAATCCCTGGTGTACAGTCATTTGTAAGTCATTCTAGTTAATGCAATATTAAAAAGCACAAATAGAGAACTCTGTAGGATCCCCTTTTTTTAATATAGTTGTTAAAGTCATACTGGTTTGATATATTGTTTTGTGCAGTGCCTTATTTATATTGTATTTTTAATTTATTTTATGCAACTTGTTGACACGTTTTATTTTGTGTTTATGTATGTAAAAAATATTGTATTTCATATATTCATTTTTTATTTTTTGTATTCATTTATTTATCCATATTTTTTTTAATCTTGTTAACTATTCTGATTGTTAATTTGCTTTCTTTAAGTAAAAAAAAAAGGTCAAAGACAAAGCTATTCGGTTTCTTGTGAGTATATACACTTCACTGCCGATGTGGGGGGGCGCCACCTAAAATCTTGCCTAGGGCGCCAGATTGGTTAGGACCGGGCCTGCCTGCTGGTGCCCAGAGTCCCGACTAAACATGGTGAAACTGCCTTTCAGTTTTATGCTAATAAAACCTGGAATAGTCTTGATTGTGCTTGATTGTATTTTGCGTGATGGAACGAGTCCTATTATTTATGTCTCACTATGTGACGATGACTGCTGGGGCGAAAAAACAGCGTCATTAAACAAACAAGACTGGAAGTATGTCGAGTTAACAGACACATCTGCGGGGACTTGTTGCATCATCTTTGTTACCTTATTATTATTTGTGGAATCCGCGCGCCGAGACAGATTGTGTGCACGGTGCTGTCAATTACGAGGACACTCTGTCAGGGGAATGTGCTGCACCTGTGTGCGCAGCAGGACTGCAGCAGGAGAGTCACCGGCTGTGTTTCCACTAAGAAGACCAACGACCACCAAACAATTACACAAGGCGACTCGGTAAAGAATCTGGGTATTATCTTGGACCCAACTCTCTCCTTTGAGTCTCACATGAAGAGTGTTACTAAAACAGATTTCTTTCATCTCCGTAATATCGCTAAAATGTGTACCATTTTGTCCACTAGCGTCTCTGAGATCAATATTAATGCATTCTTACGTCTCGTCTCCATTACTGTAACCTATTATTTTCATGTCTCCCTATGTCTAGCATTCAAAGATTACAGTTGGTACAAAATGCGGCTGCTAGACTTTTGACAAGAACAAGAAAAGTTTGTCATATTACGCCTATACCAGGGGTCACCAACGTGGTGCCCGCGGGCACCAGGTAGCCCGTAAGGACCAGATGAGTAGCCCGCTGGCCTGTTCTAAAAATAGCTCAAATAGCAGCACTTACCAGTGAGCTGCCTCTATTTTTTAAATTGTATTTATTTACTAGCAAGCTGGTCTCACTTTGCTCGACATTTTTAATTCTATGAGAGACAAAACTCAAATAGAATTTGAAAATCCAAGAAAATATTTTAAAGACTTCGTCTTCACTAACTGACAAAGAAACAGATAACAGATTTGGTGTCCAGTTCAAAGTGTGACATGATTTATTTAAAAATTTGAGAGTTGACTTTTGTATTTTACACGTTATTATTTGTACAAACATGGTGCAAAGCAATTCATTATTTGTTCAAAAATGTTAGTGGCTAGCTAGTTGAAATGGGATATTGTGATTTCACAAGACTGTCTTAGAAGTGATCATTTGAAAATGTTCAATTTGAAAAATGTGCACTTAGAGAAAATATAAAAATAAAGTGTTGCATATTGATATTTATCTGTTTCTATATATATTTATTGTGAGAAATCATTAAGATGATCAGTGTTTCCACAAAGATAAATATCATTAATTATTAATAATAACATAGAGTTAAAGGTAAATTGAGCAAATTGGCTATTTCTGGCAATTTATTTAAGTGTGTATCAAACTGGTAGCCCTTCGCATTAATCAGTACCCAAGAAGTAGCCCTTGGTTTCAAAAAGGTTGGTGACCCCTGGCCTATACTGTATATACCTTTATATACAGATATACAAACGTACATATATACCTATATATATACCTATACTGGCTCACCTGCACTGGCTTCCTGTGCACTTAAGATGTGACTTTAAGGTTGTACTACTTAGGTATAAAATACTACACAGTCTAGCTCCATCCTATCTTGCTGACTGTATTGTACCATATGTCCCGGCAAGAAATCTGCCTTCAAAGAACTCCGGCTTATTAGTGATTCCCAGAACCCCAAAAAAGTCTGCGAGCTATAAAGTGTTTTCTATTGGGGCTCCAGTACTATGGAATGTTCTAGCAGTAACAGTTAGAGATGCTACCTCAGTAGAAGCATTTAAGTCCCATCTTAAAACTCATTTGTATACTCTAGCCTTTAAATAGACCCCCCCTTTTAGACCAGTTGATCTGCCGTCTCTTTTCTTCTCTGCCCCCCTCTCCTTCGTGGAGAGGTTACTAGGTAACCAAAGATGATTCGCTAGCTGTTCAAAGTCGGGACCCGGGATGGACCAATTATCTGTGCATCAGTTGGTGACGTCTCTGTGCTGCTGACTTGTCTCCACTCAAGATGATCTCCTGCTGGCCCCACTATGGACTGGACTCTCACTATTATGTTAGATCTACTATGGACTGGACTCTCACACTATTGACTAGATCCACTATGGACTGGACTCTCACACTATTGACTAGATCCACTATGGACTGGACTCGCACACTATTGACTAGATCCACTATGGACTGGACTCTCACACTATTGACTAGATCCACTATGAACTGGACTCTCACACTATTAACTGGATCCACTATGGACTGGACTCTCACACTATTATGTTAGATCCACTATGGACTGGACTCTCACACTATTATGTTAGATCCACTATGGACTGGACTCTCACTATTATGTTAGATCCACTATGGACTGGACTCTCACACTATTGACTAGATCCACTATGGACTGGACTCTCACACTATTGACTAGATCCACTATGGACTGGACTCGCACACTATTGACTAGATCCACTATGGACTGGACTCTCACACTATTGACTAGATCCACTATGAACTGGACTCTCACACTATTAACTGGATCCACTATGGACTGGACTCTCACACTATTATGTTAGATCCACTATGAACTGGACTCTCACACTATTATGTTAGATCCACTATGGACTGGACTTTCACAATATTATGTTTGATCCACTATGGACTGGACTCTCACACTATTATGTTAGATCCACTATGGACTGAACTCTCACACTATTATGTTAGATCCACTATGGACTGGACTCTCACACTATTATCTAGAGCCACTATGGACTGGACTCTCACACTATTAACTAGAACCACTATGGACTGGACTCACACTATTAACTAGATCCACTATGGACTGGACTATCTCACTATTACCTAGATCCACTATGGACAGGACTCTCACACTATTAACTAGATCCACTATGGACTGGACTCTCACACTATTATGCTAGATCCACTATGGACTGGACTCTCACACTATTATGTTAGATCCACTATGGACTGGACTCTCACACTATTATGTTAGATCCACTATGGACTGAACTCTCACACTATTATGTTAGATCCACTATGGACTGGACTCTCACACTATTATCTAGAGCCACTATGGACTGGACTCTCACACTATTAACTAGAACCACTATGGACTGGACTCACACTATTAACTAGATCCCCTATGGACTGGACTCTCACACTATTAACTAGAGCCACATCTGCGGTCCCCTCCAAGGTTTCTCATTGTCATCTCATTGGCTTGAGTTTTTTCTTACCCTGATGTGGGATCTGAGTCGAGGATGTCGTTGTGGCTTGTGCAGCCCTTTGAGACACTTGTGATTTAGGGCTATATAAGTAAACCTTGATTGATTGATTGATGACTTCGCCACTGATCTTATTCCAAGTGAGTCTGAGGTGATTGGATTTGAGACCATAAGACTCCAACCGTAGGATCCACATTCTGCGACCCTCTGCGTTCACCGCCAGCCCTCCCGTCATGCCACGTTTCGCCTCCTTTTCTGTATTCCCTAAACCCGGGAAAAAGAGCGCGAGGATGCAGAACAAGAGAACATTCATGGCTCCCGAGAGGGAGGGCTTTCTCTGGCCTGGTAATTAAGGGATTTAAAGCTCTAGAGACAGCCGGACTCATTCCTAACATCCCCTCCTGCTAAGCACCCTGGCCCTTGGTCCACGTCCCTCTGGCTTTGATCAAAGTGTGAGTGAATAAAGAAAGGAAAGACAATTTGTGGTTTGTCTTGCAGCAACGTCAGATGATTCACTTAAAGACAGGAATGACCGGGATACATTTGAGCTGAAACCCCCAAATGACAACGCCGACTTATTTACAGGCCAGCCGCAGGGGATGGACAGCGAGCGCCAGAGCTACTTTGTGGTTTTCATTTTCTTCTTTATCTCTTAAATGCGAAGCTTTCATCACGAGAGGAAGTACTTATTTTGTCTGTTTCCATCCATTGCTGACAACCATGCAGCGCACTGGAAACATTTCAGCTTTCACAGCCAGTTGCGTACATCATCTTATTTCCTTGTGTTCACATCCACTTATTACCTTTGGAAAAGGGACTAATGTGTCCAATTTGAGATATCAGCGAGCAGTGATGGGAAAGCTACATGGAAAATGTAGTACGCTAAGCTACAAGTTACTCTCCATTAGATGTAGCTAAGCTACAGGGGAAGCTATCCCCGGAGAATTGTAGCAAGCTACACCAGTGGCCTAGTGGTTAGAGTGTCCGCCCTGAGATGGGTCGGTTGTGAGTTCAAACCACAGTCGAGTCATACCAAAGACTATAAAAATGAGAGCCATTACCTCCCTAGGAACATGGGCGTTGTGGATAATGTCATAAAAATGTAAATGTTGCGTCTTTCTTTTAACTTTGTTTGCTTTCTTGAAGATATTAGGTCTACCTTTGTTGAGAAAACTTGATACGCTGCACTCAGGCTTAAAATAGTTGACCTAAGCACCTCGATCTCGTCAATAGATCTGTGCAAATCTAGGGTCCAAGGTCATCCTGAGTTAAGTGAGTCTTAGGAAGAGGCATCAACAATTGCAGTATCTTGACAAAATGAGATAGGAACCTCAGATTTTAGATAAATTTGAAATAGGTTTGCCAGGACCAGCCCCAGATCAGAACTGGTCATTTGAGCCACACCTCACAATGCTTGATGCAGAGACGACGACATGCCCTCCAGCCAGGTCCGGTGAATTACGATAGGTTCACTCCCTCGGTTTTACGTTGTCCTCGCCGGCAAGAAAAGATTTACACAAAAGGAGACGAGTCCGAAAGTCAGTTGACCGTCCACTGAGGGATCAGAAGTCAGGAGACATGTCCACAGTTGCAACCCTCGGAGATGCTAACGCTAAGTGACAAAGGCAGTGGGGAGTGCTAAGCGTCCTTCAATCACACCATTTCCTGTTGTCTCACTTGCATCGTACGTAACACATACGCACAAAATCCAATTTGTCCTATTTTTGGTTCTAATTGTTCCACCAGTGTCTCAAGCCACTGTTAGAATAATCAAACGTCGGAAGGGAATTGGAAACTTTGGAAGAAAGCCGCCATGTTCTCACTCTCGCCAATGGAAATTGCTGCTGCTCCCAGATACAAAGGAACAAATAAGAGGTCAAGCGTGAAGAGTGGAAACGGAAATACCCATTACTGCACATTAAGCAATTACGAATTCAAATTGGCAAGTTAATTGACTCTTTCACCTAATCCATTCAAAGTTAATTGCTTCAGTCTTGAGTCAGTCGTATGATCTGGGCGTTCGTCGTCGGCTGGAGGATGTGAGGCAACTTTGGACAGGCGGCTGGAGGCGATGTACATTAGAATGTTCCCCGATGGAGGACGACATGCTAATTACCATCCCTAAGGAGAAATACTCCAGCTGTAGTTGGGCTCCAAACCTGATTAATCAGAGCAAAACATAAAACCACGGCCAAGAGGCTCCTGTTGCATATTTGAGGGTTGTACAACTGAAATTCCACCCACATTAACAATGGGTTATGGATGGAACTAGTCCCCAAAATCTCTCGTTGAACGGTGACTGTATTAGGGTTGTCCTGGTACCAATATTTCGGTACCGGTACCAACATTTATTTCAATACTTTTAAAAATAACAGGAACCACAAAAAACCCTAATTATAGGCTTTATTTTACCATATAATCTAATGATACATTAATCATACGTTTCTAATTGCAATCAAAGAACAATTTAGTCCTTAAATAAAATAGTGAACATACTAGACAACTTGTCTTTTAGTAGTAAGTAAACAAACAAAGACTCCTAATTAGTCTGCTGACGTATGCAGTAACATATTGTGTCATTTTGTCATAACGAAGAAGGACAAACGATAAAAAATGTGAATATAATATTAATCTACTTCTTCATTTACTGTTAATATCTGCTTATTTTCTGTTTTAACATGTTCTATCTACACTTCTGTTCAAATGTAATAATCACTTATTCTTCTCTTCTTTGATACTTTACATTAGTTTTGGCTGATACTACAAATGTAGGTATCAGTGCAATACCAAGTAGTTACAGGATCATACATTGGTCATACAGTAATTAAAGCTCTCCCGTGTCCAGGGACGTATTTTCTGACTTTATAAACAATTAAAAAAACAAAAGATTTTGTGATAATTAAAAATATCGATGTAATCATTGTAGTATTGACTAAATACTGCTCTTGTATTTGGTATTGTTACGTCAACGTTTGTATTGATCCAACCATTTGTTTACAGTCAGGAGCGCTAGCTTGTTGTTAGTAGTTAGCTATTATAGGTTAGCTATTATATCCTGCTACGGTGTGTAGTGAAGCATGTTTAGCTATTCCTCGTCCTGCAGGGATGATACCTGTAAGAAACGTAGTTCATTTGTCGCCATGGAGATGAGGATTAGAGATTCAGAGCTAAAACAGTACTGACTGCGGATGGACACTATCCGCCGGCTAGCTAGCCATGTTTCAAAGCGGGAGTGGAAGAAGTGTCAAAAGATGTTGCTAACTGTTTTAATGACATTCACACTTTACTTCAATCAATAACGGAGCAGCATCTCCTCATCCGTGACTCACTAGTGCAACAACAACGCCCGAAATGTGTCCCGTGAAAAACCGTCCGACCGGAACTCTCTAATAACTAAAGTTCCTTGGGTGAATAATGTCAACTCACTACACCGGTATGTTTTAGTGCTTTCATGGTGAGTTTACTGACAGATACAAGTAAGAACTTTACACTACTTGATATTAGAAATGGCAACAGTGGAGGATGAATGTCACATAACAAGAAGATGGAGAAAAAGAAGAAGATTATCCACTACAAAGGCGGATGTGTGCAATTTTTCAGGATTTATGCAGATCTCAAATACAGATCAGCAAGTACTAAAAGGTAAAAAAAGTTGCTTTTGCATAATATTGTGAAACGAAACGCCAGATAATATGTCTTACCTTATACACACACCATAATAATACTCCTATGTTGAAGCACATCAAGCGGTGTGGCTTCATAGCTTACCAAAGTCCTACTAAAACCTTTTCATAGATTTCTCAGTGCCGTGTGTAATGTTCTATATTTTCAATGGAACATATAAAATGTTGGTGTTATTTACTTGAGTCATATTGCCATCATAGTTCAATCTACACATATCTCTTATGTTTGACTGCCATCTACTGGTCACACTTATTATTACACTATTTACCAAGTAAAATTGCTTTGAGGTCGATAAGCAAAACCAGAATTATTCCGTACATTAGGCGCACCGGGTTATAAGGCGCACTGTTGAGTTTTGAGGGGAAAAAAAGGATTTTAAGAGCACCTTAAATTCTGAAAATGACGGTATTGATAAAATACGAAAGCTGTCTATGGGGGCCACCTGCCGATAGAAGCTGCCCCGCAGAAAAGAATGTTATAAACCTGTTTAACGTGGCACGCCGACATAAAAAGCCCACAATGAGCGAGTTGCGCCTTCACCTGGGTCGGCCATTAATCACCGCCATAGAATTCCAGCCTGACTGTAAACGACGAGCTTGAATTCATGTCTTGAAGAAAGGCGCTCATAAGGGAGAGCATATGGTGTCACTGAGGCATTACTGAGCCATGGCAGCTGTCCGCCTCTCAAGCGGACGTCACATTAGGACGACTGCACCACCCACGTCCTCCCGTGTTGTCCTACAGCGCCAGGAAATGTTGCTGGTTGCTACCGCGAGGACGCAACCGTTCCTACGACATGGCTGGATTCGTCTTGTTCTGCCAGCCGGCCGCCATATGATAGCACATATGCGGTGGCGGCGCTTGGCTGACGGTGAAGCACACTTGGCCTTAAAGCGGCGTGTTTGTAACGAGGACGAGGGGGACGGACGCCAGCATTTGAAGGTTGTGACGGGACAAAAGGGAGAGGGCTTTGTTTTTCTTTATTTATTTCTCCCATCCATGCTAGCAGATGGGACTCGCCCTGTTTGCTGCCCAGCATTAATTATGCCGTGACTGGCACCCTCGTCCCTTAAGTCCGTTTGTTGTTGCCCAAGGACTGGGGTTTAGGTTTTGCAATCTGTTCCTATTTGGCCCCTTTACCTTTCCCCGTCTGCGACACGCTCCCCGGCCCCGACTACCTATATTTGGCAGCCGTGTCAATGTTGGCTTCCAATAAGCCTCGGGCACACGTGTCTTGACAAGAGTGCCAGCGAGTCCCGGCTGTGTTGATTGTGTTGGCTTTTTTAATGACCCCTAATTTCCACACCGAGTTGGTGAAATTACACGAGGCCGGAGAGAATGGCCCCGGGTGTTGAAGTGTCCGTCTTTGGCCGACACACCCTACATCAGGGCTGTCAAACATACGGCCCTTACTGAGTTTGCCAAGTATAAAAATGAGCTGCTTTTTGAAAGAAACTGCTATTTTAAATGTGTCCACTGGATGTCACAATAGCAATTCTGTTAGGCAAGAAAATGAGGTACACAGTAAAGGGGGACTGTGGCTCCTCCTCCTCGACCCACATGACACTTCAAACCTGCCGTTTTATGTCTTGTGCGTGGAACACATGGTCACATGACACCCTCCTTTCCCCAACATGGTCACATGACACCCTCCTTTCCCCAACATGGTCACATGACACCCTCATTGCCCCAACATGGTCACATGACACCCTCCTTCCCCCAACATGGTCACATGACACCCTCCTTGCCCCAACATGGTCACATGACACCCTCCTTTCCCCAACATGGTCACATGACACCCTCCTTGCCCCAACATGGTCACATGACACCCTCCTTTCCCCAACATGGTCACATGACACCCTCCTTTCCCCAACATGGTCACATGACACCCTCCTTTCCCCAACATGGTCACATGACACCCTCCTTGCCCCAACATGTCTGCCAAACACCAGAAAACTGAACGTAACCCTTTTGAATAGTTTTGACCCCGGTTTCTTACGGTTTGTTGAGTTAGCACTGGATTGATACGTGGACATGACAAATGAGTTATTTGATACCTTGAAGAGTTTACTCACACTAAAAGATGCTGGGTTATTTTGATAACCCAATTTATGAGTTGCGAGTGTTGGGTTAAATTGATTTTTATGAAGAGCAATTCTTTTTTGGGGTTATAAGGGTATTATTTGAACTCAATTTCTGGGTTTTCAAAACTATGAACCATTGTTGGGTTGTTTTTCAATGAGTACTCATTTTTGGGTGAAAGGCTTTTTTTAATTAAAAATGTACTTTTTTCTTGAAGGGAATTTTATTAAGGATTAATCTCATGAACATGATTTACCATCACACATCTTATGTGCATGGACATATCTGAGTATAGAACTACTACGACCATACACGGCCATTCTTGTAAAAAAAAAAAGATGTCACTCATATCAATGGAATAAAAATCATTTTGGTCAGTATTTGATCATTTTTAACCAACTGTTGAGTCAAGGAGCGCTAAATTGCACAAGCCAATAGTTGGGTTTGTTATGATCCGTTGCCCGGTTCATGTTTTGTTCCGTTAGTTTGACTACCTCAGTTCTGTTTGTGTTTTAGTTGCCGTGACTGCAGATTAGTTTCACCTGCCTCTGATTAGTGTTCGGGACGCTCACCTGCTCCTGGGCACTAATCAGAGAGCGACTTATTCCTGTTTTTCACCACAATCAGTCTGGCTTCCTTCTTTGCACTACGCAACATTGACAACATCTTCTATTTTGCTTCCATGCAACCCGTTACAATAAGTACATCCTTATGTATTGTTCCACATGTTTTTTTACCATGCTTTCATTAACCAACCGGAGCAAACTCACACGCATTACAAATATAGCAGCTAAAATCATCAACCTACCCACACCCAACATTTCAGATTTAAACCACATGTCCATCACTCGACTGGCAAACACGATAGTCCAGGATATCACTTACCCACTACACCAACACATCATCCCGCTACCATCAGGGCGCAGGTACAGAACCATCAAATTCCGGAGGGCTCGCCTCAGGAAAAGCATTATCCCTGCAGCTATAGCCGCCCTTAACAGCAGGCCCGGCCGACCTGTCTGACAAGCCTGTCAATGTGTGTTGGTCATGTGTGATGTCTTTTTGTTATTTTTGTTTCGTGATGTGTAACGTCTATTGTTCAAATGTACGGCAGTGAAAATGAATTCCCCCAAGGGGACCAATAAATCTAAATCTAAAATCTAAATCTAAATTTCTATGATCTTTGATTTCTGTTCCTGTGCTAAGCTTCGCCATAGTGCCCACGCTATCGGCACACTTTTCTGTATTTTTGCATGTTTCATGGACAATAAATCTGTGTCTCACCTGCACCTCGCCTCCGGAGTTCCTGCTGCATCTTGGGAGGAGGATCCGCGCAGTAAAATGCGACCCCGTCGTTACAGGGTTGGAATAACCCAACATTGTAGTGCGCATAACTCAGCTTTTGTAAATAAATTCAACCTTATAGTTGGGTTATGAGTCAACCAACATTGAGTTAGCAGAACTCAACTTTTGGGTTACATAATTCAACCCAATAGTTTGGTTGTGAATAACCCAACATTAAAGGCCTACTGAAATGATTTTTTTTTATTTAAACGGGAATAGCAGATCCATTCTATGTGTCATACTTGATCATTTTGCGATATTGCCATATTTTTGCTGAAAGGATTTAGTAGAGAACAACGTCGATAAAGTTCGCAACTTTTGGTCTCTGATAAAAAAAAACCTTGCCCCTACCGGAAGTAGCGTGACGTTGTCAGTTGTTCACTCCCTCATATTTTCCTATTGTTTTCAACGCAGCTAGAGCTATTCGGACCATTACCCCATTAATTTGAGCGAGGATGAAAGTTCGTGGACGAGGAACGTTAGAGTGACGGACTAGAATGCAGTGAAATACATATTTTTTTTCGCTCTGACCGTAACTTAGGTACAAGCTGGCTCATTGGATTCCACACTCTCTCCTTTTTCTATTGTGGATCACGGATTTGTATTTTAAACCACCTGGGATACTATATCCTCTTGAAAATGAGAGTCGAGAACGCGAAATGGACATTCAGTGCCTTTTATCTCCACGACAATACATCCGCGAAACGCTTTAGCTACGAGCTAACGTGATAGCATGGTGCTTTAACTGCATATAGAAACAAAAAAAATAAACCCCTGACTGGAAGTATAGATAGAAAATCAACAATACTATTAAACCGTGGACATGTAAATACACGGTTAATGCTTTCCAGGCTGGCGAAGGTTAACAATGCTGTGCTAACGACGCCATTGAAGCTAACTTAGCAACCGGACCTCACAGAGCTATGCTAAAAACATTAGCTCTCCACCTACGCCAGCCAGCCTTCATCTGCTCATCAACACCCGTGCTCACCTGCGTTCCAGCGATCGACGGAAGGACGAAGGACTTCACCCGATGCGTTTGGCGGCCCGGAGACGTAGGAAGTCAAGGTGAGGTCGCGGCTAGCGCGTCTGCTCTCCAACAAAGTCCTCCTGGTTGTGTTGCTGTAGTCCGCTGCTAATACACCGATCCTACCTACAACTGTCTTCTTTGCAGCCTTCATTGTTCATTAAACAAATTGCAAAAGATGTCCAGAATACTGTGGAATTATGAAATGAAAACAGAGCTTTTTGTATAGGATTCTACGGGGTACCATAACTTCCGTTTAACTGACTACGTCACGCGCATACGTCATCATACCGCAACGTTTCAGCCGGATATTTCCCGGGAGATTTAAAATGTCACTTTATAAGTTAACCCGGCCGTATTGGCATGTGTTGCAATGTTAAGATTTCATCATTGATATATAAACTATCAGACTGCGTGGTCACTAGTAGTGGCTTTCAGTAGGCCTTTAAGTTATCATAACTCAACTTTTTGGTAGATAATTCAACGCAAAAGTTGGGTTGAAAAATATAACCCAAAATGTTGAGTTAAAATAACTCAAAAAAGGGGTTTGTCCTTTTCTGTACCAGCAGTTGGGTTAAAATTGGGTTATTGTTTAACCCAACATTTTTTTAGTGTGCATGCTGTGTTTTGTTTAATCCCAAAAAGACTTTGATTTAAAGTTTAATCCTGGCGTTGTAGATAGACTGAGACAAAGTCTAAGCTTGTTGTGTTTTTGAAACTGCACCAATTTCCTCTGAAATTTTAACAAACTTGAAGTGTTTTGTCCAAAGGATTACTTGTGGTATGTACATTTTCATCATGTGCTTGTTCTATTTTTGGCCAAAGTAATAAACCTGGAGTTGTCTTTATTTTTAGGTTATCATGCCATGATTTGACCATTACGGCCCACTTGGGAATAGGTTTTCCTCCATGTGGCCCCTGAGCTAAAATGAGTTTGACAGCCCTGCCCTATGGTACAATCTGCATCAGGCGCCCACAGCTGGACAGGCGGCTTGGAGCGCCACAAATGTCGATATAACCTAAACGGCATCCAGGGACGGGGAGGGGGATTCATATTTCAAGCTGACATGCAAAGGTTGTTGATGGGGAAGTTATGACAAAGACTAATAGGTGGCCATGGAGAGGGGGTTTGTTTTAATGGGAGGGGAAATCGAACACTTTGATTACATTGTTTTTAACCTTTAAAAAATGAATTTCTCCATTAGTAGTCTTATTTTGTAGGATATCCATCACCTGTGTGCCATTATTACTATTTATAAGTAATAACCCCTTTTAAACGGTAGCACACATTTTTAATAATAAATGAAAACTTTAAATTCCTTCTGTGTGAGTCTTTTTTTTTTAAGTATTTACCAATCAATTTATGCTATCTGTTGATCCTTAGACTACTTAGCTTCTATGTTTGTCCTTAAAGTAGCAGTAGAGTGGAAAAACAAGTTGTATATTAAAGCTTGTATCATATATATCTCACGTATGACACCAAGAGACTCACAACATTTGCAAATAAATAGACATGATCAAAATAGTATCAGGGAATAAGCGGTAGGAAATGGATGGATGGAAAATAGTATCAACGTCTCAGAGATTCCCCAGCCATTTTGAGAGATGAGGAAGCTAGTCATGTAGAGGAGGAACCACAGATCCCTTCCCCATCAACAACAATGCTAATCAAGCAGACTTTGTGAGAGCCAAAAACGATTACTTTGGGAACAAAATTATGATCCAGAACCTTATATTTTTGAGCCTGAACACAAAGAGGGTGAGCAATAAGTTTTACAAGCCGAGTTCTAACAGATGCAGGTTAATTGTGAGACTATAGCATTAGCAGCATTGCTCGGTGCTAAACATACAAACTAACCATACTAAACCAAAACAAAACCAACACTTACTGTAATATTTCCACTCTCGCTGGAATGTCGACCCACAGGACGCTCACATAATTCTGTTTGGATGAAGAATTAACCACAACTCTCACGAAGGGTTAAAAAGAAGTTCCTGCAACAAGCGTCTTTTTGTGTCTATTTCACCACCTCGGAGACGTGGAAGTGTACCAGCCTGTGGGTCCATGGCCACATGTGTCTACTAGCAGGTGAGAGATGCATGAACGATAATCTAGAACTTACTTTTAGCAAGTTTGAGACCAAGCAGGAGCAGACGCCGCATTACAATGTGTCAACAATAGCAGCGTAAGCTAGCATTAGCTCAATGCTATCAATGCGCCGCTAAAATAGTCCGTCTGCGTTAGCACTTATAATAACAATATCACTCATACTTGGTTCATTTTCAGGTCAGGACATGTAAATGGAGTATTCTTGACACTTTCTGGATGTTTTTAGAGAGTATAATGAGAGGAGCCTCCACCTGTTGACTCAATTGTTCGATATTTATTTACCATTTAGAACACATAAAAAGCTAAGCATGTGTTCTTGCCTTACATAAGGATTGTGAATGATAAACAGCACATCTCTTTACAATGTTAGCATATTTCCAGTATGACTGCTCTACTAATATGGTCAGAGTGCAGAAGCGTACATACTTTGCAGACTGTAAATACAACTGGCTATGGTTGAA
>NC_084756.1:14427845-14472878 GCF_033978785.1 Entelurus aequoreus
TTGATGAAGACGGAAAATGCAAATGATCTCCCGAGTGGGCTGTTTTGTTCTCAGTGTCGTCCTTTCCTGAGAGACCTTTGAAGTGTTCTACCTGAACACTTTTGATGGATGGACATATTTCTTGTGTTGGTCACATGACTGATGACCTCATTCTCTTGTATATTACATCAGTACATGCTTGCCAAAACATTAATACTATAATTATTAATTATTCATTAATTTGGTTTTCTACACCAAAATTCATCTACCGTATTTTTCGGAGTATAAGTCGCACCAGAGTATAAGTCGCATCGCACCGGCCTAAAATGCACAATAAAGAAGGAAAAAAACATATAAGTCGCACTTTTTTGGAAACATATTTAATAAAAGCCAACAGCAAGAATAAACATTTGAAAGGCAATTTAAAATGTCTAAAGAATAGTGAACAACAGGCTGAATAAGTGTACGTTATATGAGGCATAAATAACCAACTGCTATGTTAACCTCACATATTATGGTAAGAGTCATTCAAATAACTATAACATATAGAACATGCTATACGTTTACCAAACAATCTGTCACTCCTAATCGCTAAATCCCATGAAATCTTATACGTCTAATCTCTTACGTCAATAATATTATACGATATTTGACGCTAATGTGTTCATCATTTCACACATTAGTCGCTCCTGAGTATAAGTCGCACCCCCGGCCAAACTATGGAAAAAACTGCCACTTATAGTCCGAAAAATACGGTATTTATTGTGTGAATGCATTAATACTATAATTACAATTATTGTGTGAATGCTCCAAATTATTATTCAACTTCAACTTCTTCTCCAGATTTTGGCGAAGCTCTACCTTCCACATTTTTCACCCGATTCAAAGCGTTCCAACTTCAAACTGTTCAGCCTATTCGGGAATCGCGAGCTTTCCCATGAAAAATTCCCCAAATTCCCAGATTTCCCAGAATTCCAGGTTTTCCACGACATTTTTCCCATTCAAAATGAATTGGCCATTTTTCAAACTTCCACCATTTCCACATTTTTCAACCAATTCAAACCATTCCACCTTCAACACATTCCACCACCCAGAAAATTCAAACTTCCTTTTTTCCAAGTTAAAGAAAATTCCAGGATTTTCCAGAATTCCTGGTTTTCCAAAGCCCTATTTCCACCCTTCTTTCTGTCGACTACTCCTCCCACATTTTTCAACCCACTTCAACCGTTCTACCGTCAAAACATTCCTCTTAATCAGGACAAAAAACAAAGTTGATTTTTGAACTGGAAAAATTCCCGGTTTTCCCGAAATTCCAGGAATTCTCTAATACTATTTTTCAATTCAACATGTTACTGCTTCAACATTTCTCGACCGATTTGAACAATTTCAACACCAACCATTTCAACTCATTCACAGCATTCAAGTTTTGTTTACCATTTTCAAATAAATTCCCGTTTTTCCCGAAATTCCCTAATTTTTGGGAAATTCCAATTGAAATAAATGGGACATTCTTCAAAGTTCCGCAACTCCCACATTTTTCATCTGATTCAAAGTGTTCCAACTTCAAAATATTCGGCCTGTTTGGGAATTGTGTGCTCTACTTCAACATTTCCAGGATTTCAGTTCAACTTCAGCATTGGAGCATTCCTCCAGGAATTGCCTCATCTAGTTATTTCTTAAAGTTATGATGTTCTTGCAGAGTCCTGATATGGGCTAAACCGGGAGTTCTTACACTTTTTGACCTCGGGGCCCAACTTTTTCACTACACAGGGGCCCGATATCATGATCGGTCATATCAGACCATACCTTGTATTGAGTTTGTTGGTGTTTTTCTGTGTTTAGTGTCTTAGTTACGGCTTTGCGCTCTTATGTTGGTCGTTCTTACTGTTTTGTTTTTCTGTTCTGTGTCTGACTTCTGCTGTTTTCTTTTTGTAATTACAACTATGTAAGTTAAGCCTTTGCTGCTAGCCTTTGTAGATACTTTTCCTGTTGCATGTTTTCACTCGTCAGTTTTTGCTGTTCTCCAGCATTCCGTTTTATATAGACCCTGATCAGTTTTGTTTCGTTTTGAATAGCCTTCCCTATGCTTTGGTCCCCTTCCATGCGGCACTTGTCTTTTGTTTATTTGGGCTTTCTGTATCTTGGGAATACGCCAAATTATCGCTGACATGCGACCCGAGCGTCATACCCGGGGCCAAATCAAATATTAACACTGAATGCGTAATCTTACTCTTGGTTTTAATCGTATTCAATAATTAAATCTCACCAACGTATAATTTACAACCTTGATAATGATATAAAACCAATATCAAGATTAGGTCAGGCTGATTATTAAACAAAACTGATTAAAAAAAACAAATGTACATACAATTACGCAGTGCTAAAATTAAGTCTAACTACATTAAGAATAAATAATTATAATGTATGTCTCCTCAATAAAATGTAAATACATTTTAAGTGCAAATGAAAATCCAGCTTCACCACTTTAGTCATATTTTTTGCGCTTACAAAATTGTGACTTTATCACTTCTGTTTGGATATTGTCATTACTGCCACAAGGGGTGGAAAAGTGTATTACAACTGTGTACTGCCGTGGGCCCTCCGGCCACAAATGAGGAACAGATGTTTTTTGGCGGTCTTCTAGGTGGCGCTCACGGCCCAACAAATGGCCCCGGCCCTATGCTTAAGAAACACTGCGCCAAATAGAGTATTTATAGAGCATGCAATATTAATTTGGTGGGAGAATATCCGTTAACAAAACACAGTTTAACCAGTCACTCAAAATGTTTTTTCTATTTCGGAAGAGAACATTGGCTAAAGGGCAAATGGCGTAAACTCAAAGGCACAAGCTTTAATAGAACGTGTAAAGGCCCAAATATCTGGAATGAACTTAACAGTCCAAACACACGATCTACTTCATTGAGAACATTTTTAAAACTCCTGAAACATGAATTATTGCTACTTTATGCCACACCATGAACGCTAGAGGCTGAAAACCAAAAACCGTCATGCAAACCAGAAGTTGTATTATTATTTGTTTACTGTAACACAAAGTATTTAATAGGGCTGTCAAAAAAATTGGATTTTTGAATGAATCGCAATTCTTATTTGATATAAAAAAAAAAATCAAAAATGTATTAAAAATTCCATAAAAATCCATAGCAACACATTTCTGACTACTGGCAACAAATGTGTGTTCCTACTTCCAGAAACAAAGGCGTGTGTTTTTTCTAATAATGGCAGAATCGGTAACAAACAACATTTTCCCCTAGAGGGGGGGGGGGGGGGGGGTTACCCACATATGTGGTCCTCTCCAAGGTTTCTCATAGTCATTCACCGACGTTCCACTGTGGTGAGTTTTTCCTTGCCCGTATGTGGGCTCTGTACCGAGGATGTCGTTGTGGCTTGTGCAGCCCTCTGAGACACTTGTGATTTAGGGCTATATAAATAAACATTGATTGATTGATTGATTGATCGACGACTATTTTTGGACCAATGAAGATACGCAACCTTATATTTTTGAAGATGAATATACGGAGGATGAACTACTGCTTCTAGAAGTCAGCACAAATTAAGGGCCGGCCGTAGGAGCAGACGGGAGCCGAGAGAGTGAGGAGAAAGTGACCTGACGCTATAAACGTGGAACTTGGAGCCAAGCTATTTTGACATAAATGGAGTGCTTACCCAAATAAACCGGAAAAAAACGTCCCCGGCCAGCTGGACTAAACAAACAACTGTTCTTTGGGTGAGTCACATTAATTTCGATCATGATACATGTCATGCGTGTTATTACAACTACTGTGTACAAACAAAAGATGAAATAATACTTTACAGATACTGTAATATGATTGTTCATGTTTTTCACTCAGTACAGATTGCTGTCCTATCCCAGTGTTGTGTGTTACAAACTCAAACGTGTTTCGTGCTGATGTACAAGCTAGCTTATCTCCTTCCGTAGTTAGCTTTACGACTAATACCGTAGCACGCCGATGTGTTATTACGCTAGAAAAATAGTTCCTCAGTGTTCGCTCTTACAATAACAACGTTGTACAGTTTGTTATTATACATGTTACACAACGTCAATGAAGTATTGTTGACAGTTTTTGAATGCATTTTTAAAGTGATTTAGAGGTAGAATTGATTGCTAACATTAGCTGCGACGAGCTAAATTGTATGTTAGAAAAAGTTTGTCTTCTTGTCTCCCATAATGATTGTGAACAAAGTGCAGTTCCCCTTTCAAGCATGTCAGCCAAGATATCCAACACCATACAAGTGAATTCCATAACAACATTGGGAGAGATGAGTGTTCATTTTGTATGTCACTTCAACTCCTGTTTATTCAGAGAGGAAAACTCAATTGCATTTCCCCACGTTTGCTACAGTCAATCAACAACATTTAGCCAGCAAATATGTAGAGCGACTTTCCCTGGAAAAAGGCTTCCAGCACTCTGCAAGACGTAAGTCCCTCAAAAGCCTCACCAGTCCATCCAAACAGCTTTCTTCTGTTTGCCAGGCGACACTTTTGCTTATCTTCTCCGTCGTTTTTATTTGTGCATTGCTTTGTGGGGATTACACTTGGAGCAACAACCAAAGAAAACGCAGCAGATAAATGCGAGGCGTTTACAGTTTATTATCGGCGGGGGAAAAAGGGTTTATCGAGAAAGGTTTATCCAGCAAATAATGGTATGAGTAATCACTTTTGCGCGTTTGCTATAAATCCTCTTGTTTGTTTTATCCATGAAAAAAAAAAAAAAAGTGCACTTCTGTACCAGCGGTTTGTACAAGGTGGCATTACCACCACGCAAAGTGAACGGAGATGATAAGACGTGTGTCGGACAGAGGTGGGTAGAGTAGCCAGAAATTGTACTCAAGTAAGAGTACTGTTACTTTAGAGATGTATTACTCAAGTAAAAGTAATGAGTAGTCACCCAAATGTTTACTTGAGTAAAAGTAAAAAGTATGTTGTGAAAAAACTACTCAAGTACTGAGTAACTGATGAGTAACCTGTTTGTTTAATGATGACGGCAACAAATAATGCACGGAAACATCAAAATAGCAATGAGCAAATTTAGAGCCAGGAATATCTCTTAAGCAACTAAAACAATAATATATATTAAATAATAATACATTAACATAAAAAAAATGAAGGCAAATTGATCCACAATAACTTAACAGCACCATAGGCTCAGTAGGCAGAGATTACAAAGGAAAATAACAAGTTAGCCTTTACGCAAACCATAAACTGATAGGTGTGGGCTGCACCTGAGAACACACTGTGCACTTCTGATTGGTGTTTCTATGCATGCGTGAGTGTGTGTGTGTGTGTGTGTGTGTGTGTGTGTGTGTGTGTGTGTGTGTGTGTGTGTGTGTGTGTGTGTGTGTGTGTGTGTGTGTGTGTGTGTGTGTGTGTGTGTCTGTGAGGCTGCAGTGCGTTAATAAATGTCCCCACACGATGTACATTTGACAGTGATTCATAGCAGGGAAGCTAACATCAGCCTACGGTGACAGCCAAAATATCTACTAATGTTACTTACCGCCATGTGCTTCCTCAAATTTGACGTTGAGTTCATGTAAGGTTAAGCTTGTTGTTGTTTGCCGCTGAAACTTTATGTGCAGTTAATCATGTGACCGCCTGGCTCTGTTTGATTGGTGAAACGGAGTGAAACGTCACCAGTGACTGCATTTGATTGGTGAAACGGAGTCAAACGTCACCAGTGACTGCATTTGATTGGTGAAACCGAGTCAAACGTCACCAGTGACTGCATTTGATTGGTGAAACAGAGTTAAACGTCACCAGTGGCCTCATTTGATTGGTGAAACGGAGTCAAACGTCACCAGTGACTGCATTTGAATGGTGAAACGGAGTCAAACGTCACCAGTGACTGCATTTGATTGGTGAAACCGAGTCAAACGTCACCAGTGACTGCATTTGATTGGTGAAACAGAGTTAAACGTCACCAGTGGCCTCATTTGATTGGTGAAACGGAGTCAAACGTCACCAGTGACTGCATTTGATTGGTGAAACGGAGTCAAACGTTACCAGTGACTGCATTTGATTGGTGAAACGGAGTCAAACGTCACCAGTGACTGCATTTGATTGGTGAAACGGAGTCAAACGTCACCAGTGGCCTCATTTGATTGGTGAAACGGAGTCAAACGTCACCAGTGACTGCATTTGATTGGTGAAACGGAGTCAAACGTCACCAGTGACTGCATTTGATTGGTGAAACGGAGTCAAACGTTACCAGTGACTGCATTTGATTGGTGAAACGGAGTCAAACGTCACCAGTGACTGCATTTGATTGGTGAAACGGAGTCAAACGTCACCAGTGGCCTCATTTGATTGGTGAAACGGAGTCAAACGTCACCAGTGACTGCATTTGATTGGTGAAACGGAGTCAAACGTCACCAGTGACTGCATTTGATTGGTGAAACGGAGTCAAACGTTACCAGTGACTGCATTTGATTGGTGAAACGGAGTCAAACGTCACCAGTGACTGCATTTGATTGGTGAAACGGAGTCAAACGTCACCAGTGGCCTCATTTGATTGGTGAAACGGAGTCAAACGTCACCAGTGACTGCATTTGATTGGTGAAACGGAGTCAAACGTCACCAGTGACTGCATTTGATTGGTGAAACGGAGTCAAACGTCACCAGTGACTGCATTTGATTGGTGAAACGGAGTCAAACGTCACCAGTGACTGCATTTGATTGGTGAAACGCAGGCATGCGATAGATCCTACTTTGAAGGTCTGTCTGACGGACCAAAACAAACAAAGCGTGCATTAACAGATGGATAAAAATCAGTAGCGAGTAGCGAGCTGAATGTAGATAAATGGCGCGGAGTAAAAGTAGCCTTTCTTCTCTATAAATATACTCAAGTAAAAGTAAAAGTATGTTGCATTAAAACTACTCTTAGAAGTACAATTTATCCCAAAAGTTACTCAAGTAGATGTAACGGAGTAAATGTAGCGCGTTACTACACACTTCTGGTGTCGGATAGGGCGAGAAGAAAACCTTCTTAGGTTGCTTTGATTAATCGTTAAAATGTGGACTGCCAGGAACTTTAGATATGTGAACATAGTATTAGCAAGCACATGAGCATTTGTATTGATTTATTATTTTGTATTAAAGCAAACATGTTATAAGTGCATGTTCAATGTTTTTTTTATTTAAACCTTTTTCCCTAAAAGATGCATTGAGGCTACAGTCTGATTAATCAAACAAACTAATCAGTATATTACTGTATTTTCTGGACTATAAGGCACACTTAAAATATTTCTTCTCAAAACTCGACAGTGGTATTTGGTACATGGTGTAATGATAAGTGTGACCAGTAGATGGCAGTCAAACATAAGACATACGTGTAGACTGCACTATGATGGCAATATGACTCAAGTAAACAACACCAACATGTTATATGTTCCATTGAAAATATAGAACATTACACACGGCGCTAAAAACTCTATCAAAATGTTTTAGTAGGACTTTGGTAAGCTATGAAGCCACACCGCTTGATGTGCTTCAACATAGGTTATTATTATGGTGCGTGTGTATAAGGTAAGACGTATTATCTGGCGTTTATTATAAGACGCACTGCCGATGAACGGTCTATGTTTGATTGTTTTTCATACATAAGGCGCACCGGATTATAGGGCGCATTAAAGGAGTCACGTTATTATGATTGTTTTAGTCAAAATGTTGCATAGATGATGTTTTACACATCATCTTCAAGTCACTTTCTGACAGTCTCCTCAGTGCTAAAAAGGTGACTTTTAGTCCCTTCTTAAAACGGCCGACCGACTGTGGTGCTCTAAGATGGTTGGGGAGAGCGTTCCAGAGTTCGGGTGCGGTCGAGCAGAAAGCCTGGCGGCCCATTGATTGTAGGTTTGTTCTGATGGCTTTGAGGAGGTTGGTGTTTGAGCAGAGATTGCGGGTAGGAGGTTGAGGGGAAACTAGGTCCTTGAGGTAGGAGGTTGAGGGGAAACTAGGTCCTTGAGGTAGGAGGTTGAGGGGAAACTAGGCCCTTGAGGTAGGAGGTTGAGGGGAAACTAGGTCCTTGAGGTAGGAGGTTGAGGGGAAATTAGGTCCTTGAGGTAGGAGGTTGAGGGGAAACTAGGTCCTTGAGGTAGGAGGTTGAGGGGAAACTAGGCCCTTGAGGTAGGAGGTTGGGGGGAAATGAGGTCCTTGAGGTAGGAGGTTGAGGGGAAACTAGGTCCTTGAGGTAGGAGGTTGAGGGGAAACTAGGTCCTTGAGGTAGGAGGTTGGGGGGAAACTAAGTCCTTGAAGTAGGAGGTTGAGGGGAAACTAGGTCCTTGAGGTAGGAGGTTGAGGGGAAACAAGGTCCCTGAGATAGGAGGTCGAGGGGAAACTAAGTCATTGAGGTAGGAGGTTGAGGGGAAACTAGGTCCTTGAGGTCGGAGGTTGAGGGTAAACTAGGTCCTTGAGGTAGGAGGTTGAGGGAAAACTACGTCCTTGAGGTAGGAGGTTGAGGGGAAACTAGGTCCTTGAGGTAAAAGGGGGCGTTGCCTTAGATGCATTGGTGTGTTAGCAGGTTGATCTTGAATTGGGTGCATTAGGGAGCCATTGGAGTGATTTGAGTATGGGTGTGATATGATCACTCTCATCAGGATCCTGGCTGACACCTTGCACTGCACACATAGTCGACTTCTGTAAAGTGTTGACAAGACTTCCCGGCTCTGAGATGTTACACTACATCATGTTGGACGTCTTCAACCTCTTGTGCTAATAAAAATGCTTATTTCCACAAATGACAAATAGTACCGATAAATTCCCATATTTCGATAAAGGTATCGTATGGATAAAATCTTAAAGGCCTACTGAAATGATTTTTTTTTATTTAAACGGGGATAGCAGATCTATTCTATGTGTCATACTTGATCATTTCGCAATATTGCCATATTTTTGCTGAAAGGATTTAGTATAGAACAACGACGATAAAGATTGCAACTTTTGGTATCTGATAAAAAAAGGCTTGCCCCTACCGGAAGTAGCGTGACGTAGTCAGTTGAACATATACGCAAAGTTCCCTATTGTTTACAATGATGGCCGCATGAAGTGAGAGAGATTCGGACCGAGAAAGCGACAATTTCCCCATTAATTTGAGCGAGGATGAAAGATTTGTGGATGAGTAAAGTGCAAGTGAAGGACTAGTGGGGAGTTGAAGCTATTCAGATAGGGAAGATGCTGTGAGAGCCGGGGGTGACCTGATATTCAGCTGGGAATGACTACAACAGTAAATAAACACAAGACATATATATACTCTATTAGCCACAACACAACCAGGCTTATATTTAATATGACACAAATTAATCCTGCATAAAAACACCTGCGTGTTTGTTATGCTAGCTCCTAGCTCCTATGCTAGCTCCTAGCTCCATAGAACACGCCAATACAATTCAAACACCTGATCAACATACACAATCACTCAGCCCAAAAGACCGTTCACATAACCCAAGGTTCATAAAGCTTATATATTTTAAAAAAGTTACGTACATACGCAAAAAAAAGTTGCGCACATACGGTCAAGCGATCAAATGTTTAGAAGCCAAAGCTGCATACTCACAGTAGCACGTCTGCGTCTTTGTCATCCAAATCAAAGTAATCCTGGTAAGAGTCTGTGTTGTCCCAGTTCTCTACAGGCGTCTGTGTATCGAAGTCAAAAGTCCTCCTGGTTAGAGTCTCTGTTATCCGAGTTCTTCCATCTTGACTGCATCTTTCGGGAATGTAAACAAAGAAGCGCCGGCTGTGTACTGTTGTGGCTGACTACGTTCGAAAAATACGTCCATTTCGCACCGACAACTTTCTTCTTCGCTTGCTCAGCTTCCTTCTCCATAATGCAATGAACATGATTGCAACAGATTCACGAACACAGATGTCCAGAATACTGTGGAATTATGAAATGAAAACAGAGCTTTTTCGTATTGGCTTCAATGTGGAAGGCATACCCGTGTTCGCCGGGCTACGTCACGCGCATACGTCATCCTCAGAGGCGTTTCCAACCGGAAGTTTAGCGGCAAATTTAAAATGTCACTTTATAAGTTAACCAGGCCGTATTGGCATGTGTTATAATGTTAAGATTTCATCATTGATATATAAACTATCAGACTGCGTGGTCGCTAGTAGTGGCTTTCAGTAGGCCTTTAACAAGTTAATCCCTACATGAACTTCCATAACTGGCTTGGAAGTGGCCATGAGCTTGTTATTTTATGAATATTTGTGAGCAAGTTGGGCTAGATTTGTTGTGACGCCATGTTGTCACACTGAAGAGTCTTCTAGAGACTCACTTCAAGTCTTAATCGCCATGTTTGTGTTGCTCTCTAGGCACGCCAGTGGCGAGGCCTAAATGTTTCATGACACCTCAGTCCACCCTCGTTGGCATCTTCCACTCCCCGTGAACAAATCCTTCTCCATTCCTTTGCAATTTCTCTTCTGACGAATGCGTCTTTGACAAAGGCAGCCGGGGGAATTAGTCATCATGGCGTCCCCTGGCAGCCGCCCCGCTCCAGCCATTCTGTACTTCAACTCTTTCACAGCCGGCAGGCTGGCAAATGTTCCCAATTAGATGAGAGGCCTTTGCTTCTGGACTGGGTGGCTTCTGCTTCAAGGAGAGCATTTAATCGCTTAAGTCGTTAGGAATCCCACGGCGTGTGCGAGGGTGATGACAGACATTGAGTTGACTGGCCTTGGAAGCAACAAGTGGAACATTATTCAGACATACCACCAACAAGTCCAGGACCTTTTGTGACAACTACTCTTTTATGTGCGTGCGTATCATGAAATGCAACATTCCACTCTGTAAAGCCAGGACAGGAACATCATGTCTTCTTATGTTAATGATTGATGTTTTTTTCATTCTACATGTAAAACACTTCCTGTGGTCTACACCGGTGGTTCTCAAACTGTTTCCACCAAGTACCACATTCAGAAAACACTTAGCTCTCCAAGTAGCACCAGTAGTGTAGTAGACCTAAGTATTCATTAAGTACCACCATAATGACAACATTAAATACAGTAGTGTAGTAGACCTAAGTATTCATTAAGTACCACCATAATGACAACATTAAATACAGTAGTGTAGTAGACCTAAGTATTCATTAAGTACCACCATAATGACAACATTAAATACAGTAGTGTAGTAGACCTAAGTAGTCATTAAGTACCACCATAATGACAACATTAAATACAGTAGTGTAGTAGACCTAAGTATTCATTAAGTACCACCATCATGACAACATTAAATACAGTAGTGTAGTAGACCTAAGTATTCATTAAGTACCACCATAATGACAACATTAAATACAGTAGTGTAGTAGACCTAAGTATTCATTAAGTACCACCATAATGACAACATTAAATACAGTAGTGTAGTAGACCTAAGTATTCATTAAGTACCACCATCATGACAACATTAAATACAGTAGTGTAGTAGACCTAAGTATTCATTAAGTACCACCATAATGACAACATTAAATACAGTAGTGTAGTAGACCTAAGTATTCATTAAGTACCACCATAATGACAACATTAAATACAGTAGTGTAGTAGACCTAAGTATTCATTAAGTACCACCATCATGACAACATTAAATACAGTAGTGTAGTAGACCTAAGTATTCATTAAGTACCACCATGATGACAACATTAAATACAGTAGTGTAGTAGACCTAAGTATTCATTAAGTACCACCATAATGACAACATTAAATACAGTAGTGTAGTAGACCTAAGTATTCATTAAGTACCACCATAATGACAACATTAAATACAGTAGTGTAGTAGACCTAAGTATTCATTAAGTACCACCATAATGACAACATTAAATACAGTAGTGTAGTAGACCTAAGTATTCATTAAGTACCACCATAATGACAACATTAAATACAGTAGTGTAGTAGACCTAAGTATTCATTAAGTACCATCATAATGACAACATTAAATACAGTAGTGTAGTAGACCTAAGTATTCATTAAGTACCACCATGATGACAACATTAAATACAGTAGTGTAGTAGACCTAAGTATTCATTAAGTACCACCATCATGACAACATTAATACAGTAGTGTAGTAGACCTAAGTATTCATTAAGTACCACCATAATGACAACATTAAATACAGTAGTGTAGTAGACCTAAGTATTCATTAAGTACCACCATCATGACAACATTAATACAGTAGTGTAGTAGACCTAAGTATTCATTAAGTACCACCATGATGACAACATTAAATACAGTAGTGTAGTAGACCTAAGTACTCATTAAGTACCACCATAGTGACAACATTAAATACAGTAGTGTAGTAGACCTAAGTATTCATTAAGTACCACCATGATGACAACATTAAATACAGTAGTGTAGTAGACCTAAGTATTCATTAAGTACCACCATAATGACAACATTAAATACAGTAGTGTAGTAGACCTAAGTATTCATTAAGTACCACCATAATGACAACATTAAATACAGTAGTGTAGTAGACCTAAGTAGTCATTAAGTACCACCATAATGACAACATTAAATACAGTAGTGTAGTAGACCTAAGTATTCATTAAGTACCACCATCATGACAACATTAAATACAGTAGTGTAGTAGACCTAAGTATTCATTAAGTACCACCATAATGACAACATTAAATACAGTAGTGTAGTAGACCTAAGTATTCATTAAGTACCACCATAATGACAACATTAAATACAGTAGTGTAGTAGACCTAAGTATTCATTAAGTACCACCATCATGACAACATTAAATACAGTAGTGTAGTAGACCTAAGTATTCATTAAGTACCACCATAATGACAACATTAAATACAGTAGTGTAGTAGACCTAAGTATTCATTAAGTACCACCATAATGACAACATTAAATACAGTAGTGTAGTAGACCTAAGTATTCATTAAGTACCACCATCATGACAACATTAAATACAGTAGTGTAGTAGACCTAAGTATTCATTAAGTACCACCATGATGACAACATTAAATACAGTAGTGTAGTAGACCTAAGTATTCATTAAGTACCACCATAATGACAACATTAAATACAGTAGTGTAGTAGACCTAAGTATTCATTAAGTACCACCATAATGACAACATTAAATACAGTAGTGTAGTAGACCTAAGTATTCATTAAGTACCACCATAATGACAACATTAAATACAGTAGTGTAGTAGACCTAAGTATTCATTAAGTACCACCATAATGACAACATTAAATACAGTAGTGTAGTAGACCTAAGTATTCATTAAGTACCATCATAATGACAACATTAAATACAGTAGTGTAGTAGACCTAAGTATTCATTAAGTACCACCATGATGACAACATTAAATACAGTAGTGTAGTAGACCTAAGTATTCATTAAGTACCACCATCATGACAACATTAATACAGTAGTGTAGTAGACCTAAGTATTCATTAAGTACCACCATAATGACAACATTAAATACAGTAGTGTAGTAGACCTAAGTATTCATTAAGTACCACCATCATGACAACATTAATACAGTAGTGTAGTAGACCTAAGTATTCATTAAGTACCACCATGATGACAACATTAAATACAGTAGTGTAGTAGACCTAAGTACTCATTAAGTACCACCATAGTGACAACATTAAATACAGTAGTGTAGTAGACCTAAGTATTCATTAAGTACCACCATGATGACAACATTAAATACAGTAGTGTAGTAGACCTAAGTATTCATTAAGTACCACCATCATGACAACATTAAATACAGTAGTGTAGTAGACCTAAGTATTCATTAAGTACCACCATAATGACAACATTAAATACAGTAGTGTAGTAGACCTAAGTATTCATTAAGTACCACCATAATGACAACATTAAATACAGTAGTGTAGTAGACCTAAGTATTCATTAAGTACCACCATAATGACAACATTAAATACAGTAGTGTAGTAGACCTAAGTATTCATTAAGTACCACCATAATGACATCATTAAATACAGTAGTGTAGTAGACCTAAGTATTCATTAAGTACCACCATAATGACATCATTAAATACAGTAGTGTAGTAGACCTAAGTATTCATTAAGTACCACCATCATGACAACATTAAATACAGTAGTGTAGTAGACCTAAGTATTCATTAAGTACCACCATAATGACAACATTAAATACAGTAGTGTAGTAGACCTAAGTATTCATTAAGTACCACCATAATGACAACATTAAATACAGTAGTGTAGTAGACCTAAGTATTCATTAAGTACCACCATAATGACAACATTAAATACAGTAGTGTAGTAGACCTAAGTATTCATTAAGTACCACCATAATGACAACATTAAATACAGTAGTGTAGTAGACCTAAGTATTCATTAAGTACCACCATAATGACATCATTAAATACAGTAGTGTAGTAGACCTAAGTATTCATTAAGTACCACCATGATGACAACATTAAATACAGTAGTGTAGTAGACCTAAGTATTCATTAAGTACCACCATAATGACAACATTAAATACAGTAGTGTAGTAGTACTAAGTATTCATTAAGTACCACCATAATGACAACATTAAATACAGTAGTGTAGTAGACCTAAGTATTCATTAAGTACCACCATCATGACAACATTAAATACAGTAGTGTAGTAGACCTAAGTATTCATTAAGTACCACCATCATGACAACATTAAATACAGTAGTGTAGTAGACCTAAGTATTCATTAAGTACCACCATAATGACAACATTAAATACAGTAGTGTAGTAGACCTAAGTATTCATTAAGTACCACCATAATGACATCATTAAATACAGTAGTGTAGTAGACCTAAGTATTCATTAAGTACCACCATAATGACAACATTAAATACAGTAGTGTAGTAGACCTAAGTATTCATTAAGTACCACCATAATGACAACATTAAATACAGTAGTGTAGTAGACCTAAGTATTCATTAAGTACCACCATAATGACATCATTAAATACAGTAGTGTAGTAGACCTAAGTATTCATTAAGTACCACCATGATGACAACATTAAATACAGTAGTGTAGTAGACCTAAGTATTCATTAAGTACCACCATAATGACAACATTAAATACAGTAGTGTAGTAGTACTAAGTATTCATTAAGTACCACCATAATGACAACATTAAATACAGTAGTGTAGTAGACCTAAGTATTCATTAAGTACCACCATAATGACAACATTAAATACAGTAGTGTAGTAGACCTAAGTATTCATTAAGTACCACCATAATGACAACATTAAATACAGTAGTGTAGTAGACCTAAGTATTCATTAAGTACCACCATAATGACATCATTAAATACAGTAGTGTAGTAGACCTAAGTATTCATTAAGTACCACCATAATGACAACATTAAATACAGTAGTGTAGTAGACCTAAGTATTCATTAACTACCACCATAATGACAACATTAAATACAGTAGTGTAGTAGACCTAAGTATTCATTAAGTACCACCATCATGACAACATTAAATACAGTAGTGTAGTAGACCTAAGTATTCATTAAGTACCACCATCATGACAACATTAAATACAGTAGTGTAGTAGACCTAAGTATTCATTAAGTACCACCATAATGACAACATTAAATACAGTAGTGTAGTAGACCTAAGTATTCATTAAGTACCACCATAATGACAACATTAAATACAGTAGTGTAGTAGACCTAAGTATTCATTAAGTACCACCATCATGACAACATTAAATACAGTAGTGTAGTAGACCTAAGTATTCATTAAGTACCACCATCATGACAACATTAAATACAGTAGTGTAGTAGACCTAAGTATTCATTAAGTACCACCATCATGACAACATTAAATACAGTAGTGTAGTAGACCTAAGTATTCATTAAGTACCACCATAATGACAACATTAAATACAGTAGTGTAGTAGACCTAAGTATTCATTAAGTACCACCATAATGACAACATTAAATACAGTAGTGTAGTAGACCTAAGTATTCATTAAGTACCACCATAATGACAACATTAAATACAGTAGTGTAGTAGACCTAAGTATTCATTAAGTACCACCATAATGACAACATTAAATACAGTAGTGTAGTAGACCTAAGTATTCATTAAGTACCACCATAATGACAACATTAAATACAGTAGTGTAGTAGACCTAAGTATTCATTAAGTACCACCATAATGACAACATTAAATACAGTAGTGTAGTAGACCTAAGTATTCATTAAGTACCACCATAATGACAACATTAAATACAGTAGTGTTGTAGACCTAAGTATTCATTAAGTACCACCATAATGACAACATTAAATACAGTAGTGTAGTAGACCTAAGTATTCATTAAGTACCACCATAATGACAACATTAAATACAGTAGTGTAGTAGACCTAAGTATTCATTAAGTACCACCATAATGACAACATTAAATACAGTAGTGTAGTAGACCTAAGTATTCATTAAGTACCACCATAATGACAACATTAAATACAGTAGTGTAGTAGACCTAAGTATTCATTAAGTACCACCATAATGACAACATTAAATACAGTAGTGTTGTAGACCTAAGTATTCATTAAGTACCACCATAATGACAACATTAAATACAGTAGTGTAGTAGACCTAAGTATTCATTAAGTACCACCATAATGACAACATTAAATACAGTAGTGTAGTAGACCTAAGTATTCATTAAGTACCACCATAATGACAACATTAAATACAGTAGTGTAGTAGACCTAAGTATTCATTAAGTACCACCATAATGACAACATTAAATATAGTAGTGTAGTAGACCTAGGTATTCATTAAAAACAAGGCAGAGGTTTTATTTAACAAGTATATTTAATAAAACCCTGTACTTTAATAAAGCCAGCCTCTTCAATTACGCCCTGAGTTCAACAAAACATCACACACTTTTAAATTAATGTTTTTCTTTTTGTTTGTTACCCCTGCAAAAGTTTTTATTGACGTCCAGCATCAGACATTCCTATCCATTACATCATATTTACATACATCATACATCTATTGTCTGCCCTAAATGTCAAAATAATATGTTTTGTTTATATCCCAACAATGCCACCCCTCGACCCCCAAAAAAGAGTAAAAAACAAAAACAAATAAAAATTAATAATAATAATAAATACATTAAATAAAAAATACAATAAAAATAATATGAACAGATAGTACATAAATATATAGAAACAAATATATAAACAATTAATCTTGAATACCAGGTGGTCTTGATTGCTGCATATTTGCAAATCAGACCAATGACCCTTAAAAGTAATTTGACATAGTTGCACAGTATTACTTATATGACACAATCCAAACACCCTTCCCTAGTAATGTTGAAAAAAAAAAAAAAAAAAAAATCTATTGCAACTAACATAAAAGTCAACACACATGCTCACACATAACACAACCTGCTCACTAACCATGGAGTATTATGAAAAACATACAAACACCATACACAAATTCTAAATTACACCTTTTTAAATCATTTAGAGTGCATGATGGGAAAAATGTAAAACTTTCTCTCCACACTCATCCATGTTTGGCACATTTTAGCTGCTTGATATTTCTCATTGATTACACAACTTTAAGAAGGTCATCACGGAAGTAAACAAGATAGGAGTCAAACTTTCACATACTCTTAATATCCAATTATATAAATTATTAATTAAATATATATCAATCATATTGATATAATGAATTAATATAATAATATAATACATACACACACACACATATATCTAAATAAATCAACCAAAGTTTATTTATATAGCCCGTAATCACAAGTGTCTCAAAGGGCTGCACAAGCCACAATATTTAAAAATTAATACATTTTTATTATTCAATTAAAAACCATGAAAATAAACAATATTTCAACCACCCACCATACTATAACTAATACAACCTTTATCACATTTTTATTATTTAATTGAAAATTATGAAAAAAAAATGCAATCACCCACCATGTATAACTAATAAAACATTTAATACAGTTTTATTATTACATTTGAAATTATGAAAACAAACAATATCACAATCACCCCTCATACTTTAACTAATAAAATTAATATATGTTTTTATTCAGTTAAAAAAAAAAAAAAAATACAAAAAAAAAATATATATATAAATATATATATATATATATATATATATATATATATATATATATATATATATATATATATATATATATATATATATATATATATATATATATATATATATATATATATATATATACTGATTTTTTAAAACAATCATGGACACATTGAACTTTAGGGAGTACCTGTGTGGCATCCAAGGACAAAGTGCACATGAGTTATCAAAAAGGTAGTTTAAAATGAGAAATTATGAGCGAGACAAAAGGTATTATTGTAAATAGGTTTGGACAAAGCGTCCGCTATGTGATGTGATGAAAAGTAATGGACAAAGTGTAATTCTGAGTGAGCTAACAAATGTGTGGGTGTATTTGTCTTCATCAAGGCCATGCCAGATCCGCACCTCGTGCCCCGACAGATATAGCTGAGCTCTAATTGTAACTCGGGTTGTTCGCCGCCTTCCATTCCGCAATCATTCCGTCACTATAAGATGGAAAAAGTGCAGATATGCTCCTTGGCAAAGTCACCGAGGGTGGCCAGTGCAGAGAGGGAAAGTTGATTATGTGGAATAAGGTATCATTTACGGAGCACGGTTTGCTGTGACGGGAGCCAATCTGACAAACTTATAGACTTTGGCATATGCAGTATGAGGCTGCATAGTCTATGTGCGTGTGCACCAACAGCCATTGTGCTTATCTTTCAGTTAACTTATAGACTTTGGCATATGCAGTATGAGGCTGCATAGTCTATGTGCGTGTGCACCAACAGCCATTGTGCTTATATTTCAGTTAACTTATAGACTTTGGCATATGCAGTATGAGGCTGCATAGTCTAAGTGCGTGTGCACCAACAGCCATTGTGCTTATCTTTCAGTTAACTTATAGACTTTGGCATATGCAGTATGAGGCTGCATAGTCTATGTGCGTGTGCACCAACAGCCATTGTGCTTATCTTTCAGTTAACTTATAGACTTTGGCATATGCAGTATGAGGCTGCATAGTCTATGTGCGTGTGCACCAACAGCCATTGTGCTTATCTTTCAGTTAACTTATAGACTTTGGCATATGCAGTATGAGGCTGCATAGTCTCTGTGCGTGTGCACCAACAGCCATTGTGCTTATCTTTCAGTTAACTTATAGACTTTGGCATATGCAGTATGAGGCTGCATAGTCTATGTGCGTGTGCACCAACAGCCATTGTGCTTATCTTTCAGGTAACTTATAGACTTTGGCATATGCAGTATGAGGCTGCATAGTCTAAGATAATGAAATGATCCAAGAAGTAAAGAGACAAAGTACAGGTGTGAATGAATGATGGCTTCTCACTTCTCTGTGAAGCGCTTTGAGTGTCTACAAAAGTGCTATATAAATCTAATCCATTATTATTATTATTAATATTATTATTACTTAATAATTCTTGACAACAATCTAAAGTTCCAAAACCATGTAAAAAGTGTGTGTAACAAGGTCAAATTTGAACTGCTTTTGTTTCATCAGAAGAGAACGATCTCGTCAAGCTGATCTGTCGTATCTGCTATTGTCTAACCTCGTGGCCGCAAACTTGGCCCACAGCCTTGATGCCAGTCCCTGTCCAAGCAGGCGATATTTGACAGAAAACCTGTTAGGCGGCATCATTGTGATGTCATTAAGAAATACAAGCTTTTACCCTTTGAAAATGTTGTACATTTTAGCACACTGAAATAATATTTTAAATGTCTAACTAATCATGGTCTCTAGTCCAGCTGTCAGACGTCAAGGCTCTCGCAGACCTAACACCAGATCCTCAGTCAGCAGGGACTGTGTGGTTTCCTAAGTTCAGAACATATTTCGGACGGTCCACCTTTTCCTCTACCGGAGCCAGACTGTGGCACACTCTTCCCGCTGAGTTAAAACTGCAAACTGACCTAAACCTCCTCACCAGACGTCTGAAACTGTGGCAGAAATCAGATCAAAGGGGTACACACTGCTTTGTCCAATGTAACCGTTATGTCCACATCAAATTAATAACTATCAATATCAGTGGTCAAAGTTGGAACACACTTAAAGTTATTCAACACTCTACTGCCCTCTGGCAGCTGAAGTGAGTCGTGCACCCCACCCAATTCGTCAAGTTTCAACTGTCGGGTAAAGTCCCCTCTCTTTGGGAAGATCCCTACAGTTCAACATTGATCCATGGAGTAAGGTAGGCTGGATTTATCAGTAAAAGCCAAGATTTGGTAGCAAATGCTTTTCGGCACCGGAGTGTCATTTCAACAAATACCGTGGCTATATTTCTGAACCCCTGCTGCATTCTTCCCTGGTGCGCCGTGCTAGTCCCTGTGAGGTCTTGTCGGGTGGAAACAGCAGTCAATTAAGTGGCCTTCCTCACAGCGTGGCGGCAGCTTTCTTTCTGCCACAGCACCGACTGCGGCGGAGTTTCTCAAATATGGAAGGGGAAGAGATTGTGTGCAAGGCTTCATTTCCATAAACTGTCTTTTCCCGCAGAAGAGCTCTGAGTGGTGCAGAGGAGGAAGCATCGGCTGCTGTGATGCTGAAACCTGAATTGAGCAAACCGCACCTCCCCCCATCTATTGCTTAGCGCGTCACATAAAACGCCTGATATGAAGTTTCTAATGGCCAGGAGAGACAAGAGAATAGTTTAAGAGGATGATATTGATTTGAAACTCGGAGAGGTTGGCAGCTTCATCCGTGTCAGCAACTACGTCCTCCCTGTCAGCAACTACGTCCTCCCTGTCAGCAACTACGTCCTCCTTGTCAGCAACTACGTCCTCCCTGTCAGCAACTACGTCCTCAGTGATGAGACAGGAGAAAAACAACTTTTCTCCATGTACAGTTGGTTTTAATGCCTTAGAACAGGGAGTCAAACTCATTTCTATTGAAGGTCACGTCGCAGTTATGGCCGCCATTACAGAGCCGCTTGTAACAATGAATATATGAATTTGCCTGTGCATTTTATTATTATATATATTTTTTAACTACACTGTAAAAAATCTGTAGATTTTACAGTAAAAAAACGGTAAAATGTTTTTTCACATCGTCCCCCGTACGTGTCCTCGGTCTTCCTCGTGGCCTCCTACCGGTCGGACGTGACCTAAACACCTCCCAGCGTATGGGGAGTATCCTGAACCACCTCATCTGGCTCCTCTTCGATGTGGAGTTTAGTCTGAGCTCCAAATAACAGAGCTTCTCTCCCTATCTCTAAGGGAGACGGAGGAAACTCATTTCGGACTCTTGTACCCGTGGTCTCGCCTTTTCAGTCAAAACCCAAAGCTCATGACGATAGGTGAGGATAGGAATGTAGATTAACCGGTAAATTGAGAGCGTTGCTTTAGGGCTCAGCTCCTTCTTCACCACGCCGGATCAATTCAGGGTCCACATCCCTGCAGACACCAAACCAGATCCCCTTAACGCCCTGACTGCACCGAGAAATTATGTCCATAAAAGTTATGAACAGAACCGGTGACGCAGAGCAGCCCTGGGGGAGTCTAACCCTCACTGGAAACGGATCCAATTTACTGCCAGCAATGGGACCAAGCCCTGACACTGATCATACAGGGAATGATACCCCATACTCACTGAGCATCCCCGAAGGGCACGGCCTTCTCCAAGTCCAGAAAGCACATGTAAAATAGTTGGGCAAACTCGCATGCAACCTTGAGGATCCTGCCGAGAGTATAGAGCTGGTCTACAGTTCCACGACTAGGACGAAATCTAGGGTGGCATCTTGACCAGATGCCCGAACCACCTCATCTGGCTCCTCTCCATGTGGAGGAGCAGCAGCTTTACTCTGAGTTCCTCCCGGATGACAGAGCTTCTCACCCTATCTCTAAGGGAGAGCCCCGTCACCTGGCGGAGGAAACTCATTTGGGCCGCTTGTACCCGTGATCTTGTCCTTTCGGTCATAACCCAAAGCTCCTGACCATAGGTGAGGATGGGAACGTAGATCGACCGGTAAATTGAGAGCTTTGCCTTCCGGCTCAGCTCCTTCTTCACCACAACGGATCGATACAGCGTCCGCATTACTGAAGACGCCGCACCGATCCGCCTGTCGATCTCACCATCCACTCTGCCCCCACTCGTGAACAAGACTCCCAACTCCTCCACTTGGGGAAGGGTCTCCTCCCCAACACATTTTCACAATTCCCAGCACTACGGTATGGCAGAGGGTCACACAGGACGCACGTTAATCGCGCAATGAAAAAAGTAGCGCTGTAAAGGAAACTTCCGTCAACTCATAATTATCAACTAGTAAGAAATTGATCTGCGAGTTAGGAGTTGCCTCGCCGCAGATGTTTCTGTCTTTCAGCCTGCTAAACAGCCAAGGAGAGACCTCTAGCACCTCAACGGAGATAACGGACAAAGCAGAGACAGGGTGAAATCACAAGGCCCCCAGCACATTTCCGTTCTGAATAATCACGTATTGTGCGTACTGAGCTACTTGCATAATGTGTGACCCCTCCCTTTAGAAGCAGCCTCAGAATGCAACTAGGGAACTCCTGAATAAAAAATGGGGCAAGTGGGCTGTGCCTCAGAGCGTAGGGTGAGACAGTAACTGAGGGTGCAGCTCCATGTGTTCTCCCCATGAGCAAAATTGAACTCTGTCTCTGCCTGATTCCTTGCTTCTTGTTCTGTTTAATAGATAGTTCGGTGCTTAAACCTGACAATAAGGTTGATGCATATGTTTTCCTGGCCTTTGCGGGCCATATACAATGATGTGGTGGGCCAGATCTGGCCCTTGGGCCTTGAGTTTGACACATTAGCCTTATAAGGATCAAAGCCAGCATCCAGGCCATGTTTATCTCCTCAATGAAATGACTTTTGACTTGCTGTTACAAAAATGATCAGCATTTTTCTTTTCAAACCTTCTCCAATCTCCTCCTTTTTGTGTTCAGGCTGAAACACATTCTCCCACTGAGCCACAATCAGTCGAATGCGGGCCCCGTCTGGCTTTCAAGGCCTCCATCTTTGTCTCCTCTCCCCAATTCTTTCTCCTCTCTGTACTTCTCCAAAGCCTTCTGTGTGCGTCACAGATGAGTGTCAAATCTCAAAGAGCTAATACCACGGTGACATAAACTCTTTGGGAAACGTCTGACACTTTTCACACCTCGAGTGTGCCGCCAGGATAAAGAGAAGCTCCAATTGATGTGACATATCTGAAAGGGAAACGTTTATGTGGCCAATGCGGGAAGAAACGTCATTTCAGAGTGAGACCTCAAAGAGCGTGCGCTTAAAAAATGTCAATTAAAGCCTTGGGGAACACAAATACTGTCACACGTTAAACAACATTGTCACGTAAAAAAATAGTTCCTGAAGAAAAGAGTTGAAGATGTTGTTCGAATTGCACCCGATGATACTGAACATGTATGCTAGCACGTGATAAATGAACAATGGTACCTCAACTTAAGAGTGCTTTTTCAAAAGCCAAAAGCAGTGAAGTTGTTTGTAGTACATTCCGTTGTATTGTTTTAGATAGTATTTATTATCCGAAAGTTGTTATCTATTTTTAAAAAAAAAGGCATGTTACATGTTAAAATGCTGTTTTTTGCAGGGCAATAAATACATTGATTATAGTTCAATTCAATGGGGGACGTTGATTTGAGATACGAGTGTTTTGAGTTAAGAGCTCCATTTAAGGCTGGTAAGTTTAGGCAGGATTGTATTGTTCCAACCTTTGAGGGACAGATACCCTTTAAACCCTTTCTAGATTTACATTTGGATTGATATTTTTGGAAATTTCAATCAAAACATCTGTTACCAAATTATTTTTGAATCAGTCTTTTTATTTCCTTCTTTAACATAGAGAAATCTTCTCTAAAAACGTACGAATTTGACTCTGGAAAAAATGTGCAGGAAAAATGTACACCATAAAACCAGGCCAATATATATATATATATATATATATATATATATATATATATATATATATATATATATATATATATATATATATACATACTGTATATACACACACAAATAGATGTTTTTAGTTATTGTCATAAATATAAAAACAAATATGTATATATATGTATATATATATATATATATATATATATATATATATATATATATATATATATATATATATATATATATATATATATATATATATATATATATATATATATATATATATATACTGTATACACACACACAAATAGATGTTTTAGTTATTGTCATAAATATAAAAATAAATATGTATATATATATATTTTTCATTTTATTTTATTTTTTTATTTATTTATGTATTTTTATTACAAAAATATACATACAGTATATATATATATATATATATATATATATATATATATATATATATATATATATATATATCATTAGAACTGAAAGAAAAAACAAATGTATATATATATATATATTTTTTGTTTTGTTTTGAGTTGCATTGAAATATTTATGTATATTATGGAATAAAATATATATATTGTTTATTACAATAATATACATACATATATATATACATACATATATATATATATATATATATATATATATATATATATATATATATATATATATATATATATATATATATATATATATATATATTTTTTTTTTTTTTCATTACAACTGAAAAAAAAAAAAAAAATATATATATATATATATATATATATATATATATATATATATATATATATATATATATATATATATATGTATATATGTATATATGTATATATATATATATATATATATATATATATATATATATATATATATATATATATATATTTCAGTACAACAACTGAAAAAAAAAAAAAAAAAAAAAAATATATATATATATATATATATATATATATATATATATATATATATATATATATATATATATACATATATTAATTTTTTTTCAGTTGTTGTAATGAAATATATATATATATATATATATATATATATATATATATATATATATATATATATATATATATATATATATATATATGTATAATATTGTAATAAAAAAAATATATATTTTATTCCATAATATACATAAATATTTCAATGCAACTGAAAACAAAACAAAAAATATATATATATACATTTGTTTTTTCTTTCAGTTCTAATGATATATATAAATATACTGTATGTATATTTTTGTAATAAAAATACATAAATAAATAAAAATAAAAAATAAAATGAAAAATATATATATATATACATATTTATTTTTATATTTATGACAATAACTAAAAACATCTATTTGTGTGTGTATATACAGTATGTATATATATATATGTATATATATATATATATATATATATATATATATATATATATATATATATATATATATATATATATATATATATATATATATATATATATAGTGTTAATTGTTTAAGTGAGTTGCTTTAAACTCAAAAGTAGTGATACGAGAGAACAGTGAGCTAGCACAAATCCTGCCAAAGCTCTTGCTGTAAATGACAGACAGGTGATTTCATATCATGTGTTGCTATAATTAAAAAAAGAAGTTGAACAGACACAGTGAGAAGAGATAAAATATATCAAACCATCGCGAGGAATGCTATTAAAGACTCGGGGAGACGTACAGCCTTCTTTCATCCCTCTTGCACTTTTTAGCTGACATTCTCCACGTCACACTTGCCCTTGAGTTAGTCCCTTCAAAGTTTAATTAAATGTTTAAATAAAACGCACAACCGCCCGGAGAGGATGAGATGATGTCTTTACAATAAGAGATGATAAGACCGTCTGATAAGTTCTGTCAAACACACCCAAAAAAAAAGTGTATTTTGATGGCCTGTCGGGAAAGATGCGGTGTGGTACCCAGCGAGGAGGTGAACGTGAGGTAAATGGGCAAGGGAATGTTATCTGCTTCTCCCTTGATGGAGAGGAGGCACCTGGCTGGGGAGCAAGTGATGGAGACATCCAAAGGGGGAGAACTGGAGCTTCATAGCGTGCGGAGAAGAAAAAAGAGACATCAGGGGAGTCGTTGTGTTCCATATCAGACATCCACGTCTCAGGATGAACCGGGGAGCCATGAAAGGCATCACCAAAGACAGTACAAGGTTATTCTAAAGTGATGCTTTAAAAGACCCTGGGAACACTTTGAAGACATATTCTTGTGAGTTTTAAGTCCCTTTCTTTGGAAGAAAACAAGAAATGTGCTGACTTGTGGAAAGTTTTTCTGAGTTGGTGCTGGGAGCAACCTTGGACCTGCATCGCATTCTCAAACACCTGAAGTGAGTCACACCTGACAACGCTTTGACACGCTGTTTAATATTTGACAATCATCGCTGTCTTCAACAGGAACTGGCAACAAGAGCCATTTGATACCCTCTTCCACTAAACCATGTGTGTCAAACTCTGGCCCGCGGGCCAAATCTGGCACGCAGTGTAATTTCATTTGGCCCTTGAGGCAATATCAAATTAATATTAGAGCTGGCCCGCCGGTATTATACAGCGGGAATGTCGCTGTAACACCGCATACACCGCTAATACTCATACTTGCCAACCCTCCTGATTTTCCAGGGAGACTCCTGAATTTCAGTGCCCCTCGCGAAAATCTCCTGGGGTAACCATTCCCCCCGAATTTCTCCCGATTTCCACCCGGACAACAATATTGGGGGCGTGCCTTAAAGGCACTGCCTTCAACGTCCTCTACAACCTGTCATCACTTCCGCTTTTCCTCCATACAAAGTCACATAATATATGCGGATTTTACACACACACAAGTGAATGCAAGGCCTACTTGGTCAACAGCCATACAGGTCACACTGAGGGTGTCCGTATAAACAACTTTAACACTGTTACAAATATGCGCCACACTGTGAACCCACACCAAACAAGAATGACAAACACATTTCGGGAGAACATCCGCACCGTAACACAACATAAACACAACACAACAAATACCCAGAACCCCTTGCAGCACTAACTCTTCCGGGACGCCACAATATACACCCCCGCTACCACCAAACCCCGCCCCCGCCCACCAAGTTAATGTTGTTATTTACCTCAGAAGGCTGTGTCACGCCAAATTTCTTCCCTCTACAAAAACCTTCCCTCCCCCATTTACTTCCGTGGTGATGTTTCCTCTTACGTCATTGACAGCGATCGATAGCAGTTCAGCTTTGACTGCCCGTCGCTGGAAGGATACTTCGTCTTTGACAGCTGCTGGAATCTGAAGAAATCCATTATTGTTTTTTTTTGTACAGGCGCGAAACAGGGCAGTCGCATGCCGGTTAAGGACCCCCTTGGCAACTTTGTGATTTTATTGGATGCAGCCCCGGAAGTAAATGGGGGGGGGTGTTTGTAGGGGGAAGAAATTTGGCGTGACAGCTGCAAATAGAAAAGAGGCATTAAATGTTTTACTTAAATTGTATTTAATGTGCCATTGATGTTTTTTCGTTTGTTTATTAAAAGTTGATTTTGCACTATTAAGTTATATAAGCGTTGCTTGTTCCATATTCAGTGTTAAAGCAAATCCGTGTAGCCAACTGAGCAATAATTCACGTTTTATTCTCGCACTTTCTCTTGCTACTTCAAGGCTTGAATGTTTGATTCATTCATTATTGTTATTTTATTTTCAAATGTATTATTAGCCTGTGTAAAAAGTTTATTTTGATATTTACCTCAGAAGGTTGCAAATAGAAAAGAGGCATTCAATTTGTATTTAAATTTTATTTGATATAATAATAATTATTATTATTATTTGAAACTGGATTTTGCATGTCACTATAAAGTTATATAAGTCTTGCTTGTTCAATATTCAATGCAAAACTTGTTTGGGTCCCTATTAAAAGGTTCATTTGTTCAACCTTGGCCCGCGGCTTTGTTCACTTTTACATTTTGGCCCACTCTGTATTTGACTTTGACACCCCTGCACTAAACTATTAAAAGTATTGTTTTCAATTGTACCTAATGGAGTGTGCAGGATGTGAGGATGCTAGCTCATGCGTTGTAAAGTGTGTTCAATAGTCAGTTTTAGCTGGCTAGCTAGCACTGCTCCACTTAAAGGGCCCGTCTAATGCTGACAACATTGCCACTAGTATCATAGTTCTGGACCTAAAAACAACTCCCCAAGTAGACCCGGTAGTGATTTTAGGCCACATTTTGGAACACCCCCCTTTTAGCTCCAAAATGTGGGCGGGCCTGCATCAGCCTGCTCAAGTCACCTACACAAAACCGAAAGGCAATTTCATATTGCGTAGTATGTGTTTCAGTACCATGTGCAATCCAAAGGGTCATTTTTTTTGGCGCAGAATTTGAAGGAATGATCAAATATGTCCGCCAGATGCATTGTTGCAGGTACCGTATTTCCTTGAATTAGCGCCGGGGCGGTAATTAATTTAAAACCTCTTCTCATTTCGGCGCTTACCAAAGGCATGCGGTAAATTTAGGCCTGCGCTTATAAATTTGAGTGTGATGTAAGGATACCATCATGAAAAGCACATTTAATTAAAAAAAAGTTACCATGGTCTTACCTTTACTTATAAATGAAGTCCATGCGCCGCTCCGTTTGAACAAAAGCATCGATAACTTGTTTATAGAAGTCTTCCTTATCTTTCTTCAGTTTTAAAAGTCTCTCTTTCTCGATGGAGATCTTCCTTTAATTATTACCTCCTGCTTCGATTGAAAGTCCAGTTTAGAAAACTGTTGTTGTCACTTCTTCTGCAGCCGAGTAGTCACAAGAATGATCCCTGGGATCACTATAGCGCCCTCTACCACCATGAGGCGGGATTCATTTAATGACTCATATTTGACACACGCAGCTATATTAATAAAACATGTTTACTGTTCTTTTTAGCATATTCAATAGCTTGGACCTTAAATCCTACTGAATAGCTCTTTATCTTCTTCCCTTTATGCAATGTTAAATTATTGAAATTATGTCATCCAAAAATAGGTGTCTTAGAATAGTTGACTATTAGACCCTTTGAGGAATCTAGGTAGCTGTAGCTTCAACTAGGAGGCCTCAATCACTGCTCCCGTCTGAAACTGGTAATGATCATTTTCCAGTTTCACTTGGGAAAACCTTGTTACAACTTTTACTTTGAGTCTAGATATTCAGGTTTGATCATCTTTTCTGTGCATCACAAGAGCTTAAGACCTTGCCGGGGGTCGATCTAAGGTGCTCATAAAACCATTTAATCTCTACCGTGTGTGTTTGTTTATTTGCCTTAAAGCAACACTAAGTAACTTTTCAACCTTCATAAAATATCTTAATAACTTTTGGGATGACACATGGACTTAAAACTAGTTGAATGACACCTCTGTCAGGGTCTGTTTTGCTTTTACTGGCACTTAGCTACGTTGAGGAGGGTAGCAGGAACCCTACCACACAAAAAATTACAAATGACTTGCTTTACGGCATATGTCACTCCCCCTTTCCCCATTCGTTAAAAAGACGGAAGTTGATGCGAACGATGCCACCAGAAAACAAACAGAAATCCTACGTGCAATTACTGCTATCATGGCCAAAGCTCTAAAACAACCAAATAAACTAAAAGTTTGTCTGAGGAGACAAAAAAAGAAAGACTGAGGTTACCTGGATAAAAAGTACAGTCAAGGATCAACATTGCCCCGTCTTTCACTCGCTGGCGTGATCTCAAAGGCGAGGAATTTCAGACCCATGCTGCCTTGGCTCTGTTCCTAGTAAGTGAATTCCCATGTTTAAATCAAAATGATAATGCTAATGTTAGCTATCGGAAATGTGCCTGATAATTTCACTACTACATTTCCCGTCTGTCTTTCTTTGCGTGGGACCTGCATCCGCCTGATACATTCTACATTAGTAGTAGCGTCATGTTTGTAGCGCAATCCAAGATCATGTTTTGATAGTGTCTGCTATTTAACATCAGCATAGCCATTAGAGACCTAATATTTGTGACAATATTACAGCGGACATCATTAGACTTAGACTTCCTTTATTGTCATTCAAATTTGAACTTTACGGTACAGATAAGAACGACATGTTGTTGCATTAGCTGGTGGTAGTGCAGGATAAAAGAGCAATAAGGTGCAGATAAACATATTGCACTTTTGCATATGCATCCAGGTTTATGGATGTATGTTATATTGTCTTTATAGTCCAGCGAGTTAATTCGTTTTGGGGGGAATTGAGGGGATTATTATGATGCGTTCAAGAGTCTTATGGCCTGAGGGAAGAAGCTGTTACAGAACCTGGAGGTTCTACTACGGAGGCTGCGGAACCTCTTTCTAGAGTCCAGCAGTGAAAACAGTCCTTGGTGGGGGTGGGATGAGTCTCTATAGATTTTCTGAGCCCTGGTCAGGCAGCGGCTTTTTGCGATCTCCCGGATAGGAGGAAAAGGAGTCCTGATGATATTGTCTGCCGTCCTCACCACTCTCTGCAGAGACTTCCAGTCTGAGGCACTGCAGGCTTGACGCTATATGCGCTAGTCCTCATTGGAAATGTGGTCATCTTCTAGAAAAAACACTACCGCTTTGGCCGCCAAAATCATACCAAAACTGAAAGTTCTTGAGTGGGGCTTCAAAAATAAGCAAAGTCTGAAAATCAGTGGAATACGGGCAAAATGTGACAATTTAGATTGGAATGTGAAAAGTGTTAGTCGAAGAACGCCCTAGTTGAGAGAGGATTGTGAAGCCCTTGGCTGGCGTTATATAACAGCCTTTATTGACTCTTCCTGCTTCAAACAGCAGTGCCGAGGTACCACTGTCTTTCAAGTAGCACTATTGATTGGCCGACTAAGTGCAGTTGTCGCACTCTCAGGAAGCCGACGTTTCTCCAAAGTCTCACCTCAGACAGACGCTCTCCCTTTACCTTGCCTTCCGTGTGCTCGTCAAATCACGGCTCAGAGCTCTGCTTGCACGCATTCCCTGCACTAATTAGCCACGCTGGCGTGGAAACGGCTGTTCAGACATTTCAGAGAGAGATTCTCCCATCTTTGAAAAAAACAACACACAATTGAAGGAGGGATCATTAGTTTTCTCCATGGTCCATTAGGGAACTTCAGTCAGAAACCCTTCGCGAGGCTGCAGCTCCATTCCTGGTCGCGAGCGTTTGTTTTTTTGACTAGATTGATATGATTCCCTGGCAAATATTTGGTTATGAATCAGACATGGCGGCGCGCATCGCTGGCAAATGGTGCAGGCACACAAATGATCTTTGCAAAAGGTCCCACACTGCTGCTCAGCCACGACTCGTCGCGAGCGGAAGGAAACTTACTTCATGATTAATGCAAGCCTGTCGGGTGCCGCGGCGCCCTGCGGGGTTTAATAAATATCTCTCAATGTCACGCGCAGTAAATGCTATTTGTTCGTCGCCACAGCTTAGAATTCCTCGGTACTTTGCTTCCAACCTCTTTAGAATAAATGCCACATGGGGTGTCTGGCCGGGAGAGGCTGAAGTGAGAACTTGCCTCCAGTTCTCAATAAAAATGTTGTATTGGGTACCGCCAGTCTTTGTCACGCTAATGCTAATGCAGCGTATTTCCAACAGGTCGTGGCTGCTCAGCACAATATTTGCAATAAGTCAACATGAATATTAAAGGCCTACTGAAATGAATTTGTTTTATTTAAACGGGGATAGCAGATCCATTCTATGTGTCATACTTGATCATTTCGCGATATTGCCATATTTTTGCTGAAAGGATTTAGTAGAGAACAATGACGATAAAGATCGCAACTTTTGGTATCTGATAAAAAAAAAAAAGCCTTGCCTGTAGCGGAAGTAGCGTGACATAGTCAGTTGAAAGGCTCCTCACATTTTCCTATTGTTTTCAACGCAGCTAGAGCGATTCGGACCGAGAAAGCAATGATTACCCCATTAGTTTGAGTGAGGATGAAAGATTTGTGGATGAGGAATGTTTGAGTAAAGGACTAGAATGCAGTGCAAGACATATCTTTTTTCGCTCTGACCGTAACTTAGGTACAAGCTGGCTCATTGGATTCCACACTCTCTCCTTTTTCTATTGTGGATCACGGATTTGTATTTTAAACCACCTCGGATACTATATCTTCTTGAAAATGAGAGTCGAGTTAGCGAAATGGACATTCACAGTGACTTTTATCTCCACCACAATACATCGACGAAACACTTTAGCTACGGAGCTAGCGTGATAGCATCGTGCTTAACTGTATATAGAAACTAAATAAATAAATCCCTGACTGGAAGGATAGACAGCAGATCAACAATACTATTAAACCATGGACATGTAACTACACGGTTAATACTTTCCAGCCTGGCGAAGCTTAGCAATGCTGTTGCTAACGACGCCATTGAAGGTAACTTAGCAACCGGACCTCACAGAGCTATGCTAAAAACATTAGCTATCCACCTACGCCAGCCAGCCCTCATCTGCTCATCAACACCCGTGCTCACCTGCGTTCCAGCGATCGACGGCGCGACAAAGGACTTCACCCGATCACAGATGCGGTCGGCGAGACGGAGGAAGTTAAGGTGAGTTCGACGGCTAGCGCGTCTTCTATCCATCTCTGTCCTCCTGGCTGTGTTGCTGCAGCCAGCCGCTAATACACCGATCCCACCTACAACTTTCTTCTTTGCAGTCTCCATTGGTCATTAAACAAATTGCAAAATATTCACCAACGCAGATGTCCAGAATACTGTGGAATTTTGAAATGAAAACAGAGCTTTTTTGTATTGGATTCAATGGGGTACCAATACTTCTATCAACCGTTTACGTCACTCGCATACGTCATCATATCTAGACGTTTTCAACCGGAATTGTGGCGGGAAATTTAAAATGTCACTTTATAAGTTCACCCGGCCGTATTGGCATGTGTTGCAATGTTAAGATTTCATCATTGATATATAAACTATCAGACTGCGTGGTCGCTAGTAGTGGCTTTCAGTAGGCCTTTAAAATAGGACGATGCAGTGATCCCTCTCAGTTCTAAGGTTTCACTCCAGTTCCATTGTTCCATGTTGAAACAAGCATGATGCCAGCTTCACACTGGAACAGATTCAATTACCATTAGGCAAAATGGTTGTTGTTTTTACCCTAAATTGTTGGATCGCAACCACGTGACCAAAAGGCACGTCAGGTTTCACGTGGTGGTCAAGGTCTCAAAAAGCTACCGTTTATTCACCCGCAGCAATGCAAATATTGGCGTTTTTTTTTTTAAAGGTTTATGAGGAAATATACAAGCCAGATATCATGAAAAAATATGTGAACGTGACGGAGCGGATCCATACTCTCTTAAGAAGAAATACTTTTCTCAAGACTCCATTGATCCAACAACACTTAAGGAGACTGTTAAAGCACAAAAATAGGAGGAGAAGTACAAAAGTATGAAGGCTAATCATTTCTCAACATCTGGATGGGTCAACAAGATAGGTTTTTAGTCATGAAAAACAATGTTTGGCTTATTTTATTGACGTTACCAAGTCAGGCAACATACAGAATATATAAGCAGTGATGGGCAAGCTACTTAGAAAATGTAGTAAGTTAAGCTTCAAGTTACTCTCTTTTAAATCAATCAAAGTTTACTTATATAGTCCTAAATCAAGATTGTCTCAAAGGGCTGCACAAGCCACAACGACATCCTGGGCTCAGATCCCACATCAGGGCAAGGAAAAACTCAACCCAGTGGGATGACAATGACAAACCTTGGAGGGGACCGCAGATGTGAGTCAAGTGGATCTAACATAATAGTGAGAGTCCAGTCCATAGTGGATCTAACATAATATTGTGAGAGTCCAGTCCATAGTGGATCTAACATAATAGTGTGAGAGTCCAGTCCATAGTGGATCTAACATAATAGTGAGAGTCCAGTCCATAGTGGATCTAACATAATATTGTGAGAGTCCAGTCCATAGTGGATCTAACATAATAGTGTGAGAGTCCAGTCCATAGTGGATCTAACATAATATTGTGAGAGTCCAGTTCATAGTGGATCTAACATGATAGTGTGAGTCCAGTTCATAGTGGATCTAACATACTAGTGCAGGGGTGGGCAATTAATTTTTACCGGGGGCCGCATGAGCTACCCGAGCACTGCTGGAGGGCCACATCGACAATATTTCAATTAAATTTTGCTCAATATTATTTTTGATATATACCGTAAGATAAATAATAATAATAATAATAATAATAGTAATACTTCAACATAGTGTGTGTAACAGCATTCCATTACTAATATATATAAATTAACATTAATAATAAATGACAGTAAAATAAGCACACGTATGACTGAGGAGTCATAGTGTAACTTTGTGTGGTGTTTGAGTTGTCCGACTTTTTGTGTGGCCTTAAACGCACCAGTGGTTTAGTGCTATGCGTGTTGGTGACAGATGACAAGTTGCTTTTGGCCTGGTTTGTACGGCAGAAAATGACTAGTTTTTCGAGATAGAATTGTTTTACTCATGTTTTTGGTGTGGTTATGTCCGAATATAAACAGTTTTGTTCAATAAAGTGATCGATATAATTCCTGTCCTCGAAGCATCTCGATAGACGTTACAATAATTGAACGGTGTTCAATTGAACGGTGTTGACGAACACCATTAGGGCTGCTTGTTGTCACTGTCACTCAAAGTTGCATTGCAAAATTCCATAGAATAAATATGTTTATTTTGTTTATAATTCAGATGGGATTTGATTTGGTGTGCGGCATATACTTGCTGCGCGCAGCAGACGCTTGAACAGTGCGCAATTGCGCAGGCGCGCACCTTAGGTGAGGGGACGTTGCTTTGCAGTTCATGTCTTGTTGAAAACACGCCATTCCTCATCAACTTTTCTCTTTTTGGCGTCTCGGGTGTAAACCGTGCATCACTTGTCGCTGCATGTGCACCTTCACTCACAGGTTACACACGGACACACGCCCATAAATAATACTTTTCAAAATAAAAGCAGCACAGTTGTATTGCGCGCAGGACATAGATGTTTTTTCATCTTTATTTTGTAATTGCAGTTGTTCACATTCACTCACGCACACGCATACGTCCACACGGAAGTAATACAAATAACGATTTTCAAAACAAAAGCAGCACCGTTGTATTGCACACTCGACATAGATACTTTTTTAAATTTATTTTGTAATTTATAATTGGCCTCACGCGGGCCGGACAGGGACGCACAAAGGGCCGGATGCGGCCCGCGGGCCGCAGAATGCCCAGGTCTGTACTAGTGAGAGTCCAGTCCATAGTGGATCTAACATAATAGTGTGAGAGTCCAGTCCATAGTGGATCTAACATAATAGTGTGAGAGTCCAGTCCATTATGGATCTAACATAATAGTGTGAGAGTCCAGTCCATAGTGGATCTAACATAATAGTGTGAGAGTCCAGTCCATAGTGGATCTAACATAATAGTGTGAGAGTTCAGTCCATAGCGGATCTTACATAATAGTGAGAGAGTCCAGTCCATAGTGGATCTAACATAATAGTGTGAGAGTCCAGTCCATAGTGGATCTAACATAATAGTGTGAGAGTCCAGTCCATAGTGGATCTAACATAATAGTGAGAGTCCAGTCCATAGTGGATCTAACATAATAGTGTGAGAGTCCAGTCCATAGTGGATCTAACATAATAGTGAGAGTCCAGTCCATAGTGGATCTAACATAATAGTGTGAGAGTCCAGTCGATAGTGGATCTAACATAATAGTGTGAGAGTCCAGTCCATAGTGGATCTAACATAATAGTGAGAGTCCAGTCCATAGCGGATCTAACATAATAGTGAGAGTCCAGTCCATAGCGGATCTAACATAATAGTGAGAGTCCAGTCCATAGTGGATCTAACATAATAGTGAGAGTCCAGTCCATAGTGGATCTAACATAATAGTGTGAGAGTCCATTCCATAGTGGATCTAACATAATAGTGTGAGAGTCCAGTCCATAGTGGATCTAACATGATAGTGTGAGAGTCCAGTCCATAGTGGATCTAACATAATAGTGTGAGAGTCCAGTCCATAGTGGATCTAACATAATAGTGTGAGAGTCCAGTTCATAGTGGATCTAACATAATAGTGTGAGAGTCCAGTCCATAGTGGATCTGACATAATAGTGAGAGTCAAGTCCATAGTGGATCTCACATAATAGTGTGAGAGTCCAGTCCATAGTGGATCTAACATAATAGTGTGAGAGTCCAGTCCATAGTGGATCTAACATAATAGTGTGAGAGTCCAGTCCATAGTGGATCTGACATAATAGTGAGTGTCCAGTCCATAGTGGATCTAACATATAGTGAGAGTCCAGTCCATAGTGGATCCAACATAATAGTGAGAATCCAGTCCATAGTGGATCTAACATAATAGTGTGAGAGTCCAGTCCATAGTGGGGCCAGCAGGAGATCATCTTGAGTGGAGACAGGTCAGTAGCACAGAGACGTCCCCAAATGTAGCGATGCTAGAGGGGAAGCTATCCCCGGAGAATTGTAGCAAGCTAGCGAGCACTTGAGGACTAGAGGGTGGGAGTGGCTGGTCTGGATGACTCGAAACGGGCAAAGAAGTGTTATGTAACCGAGTGCAAAAGTGAAATGTGAGGCAAATTATATTTATTTAGCGCTCTTTTTTTTCTAGTGACTCGAAGCGCTTTACATAGAGGAACCCATGTTCTGAGCTACATTTAAACCAGTGTGGGTTGTTCTGAGCTACATTTAAAGCAGTGTGGGTGGCACTGGGAGCAGGTGGGTAAAGTGTCTTTCCCAAGGACACGACGGCAGTGACTAGGATGGCGGAAGCGGGGACCGAACCTGGAACCCTCAAGTTGCTCTATCAGAGCGGCTGAAGGGAGAACTTGCCTCCAGTTCTCAATAATGATGTTGGGATTGTTGCATGTCTCTATTTTTTAACATAATCCAAAGCGATTTAAAAAAATCGGCCATAACTGTATTCTTTTAATTCACGCATATACTCCCTTTTCCCTCTCAATCTCTGCAATTGATCAACCGACCTCTAAACGAAATTGACAAGATCTCGGTTTTGGGGGAACCTGCCTGTTTTGACGGAACGCTTGTTGCTGGACATTCGAAGGACTCTTGGCAACCATTTCACTCGAGGACGTTGAAAAGTATCCACCTTTTTGGAATGAAGATATCAGGATATCTGCTGATTGGAGTAAGTGTTGCTCTGGGTATCGACAATGTGGAATGCAAGCAGAACTGTGGGCACTTAGACTTTTCAGATTTTGGACAGTATTGCAATCTTTGGCGACATCTTGGAGACGCCGGCTGCTCTGCTGGTGAAGTATGATGATTTGAGGATTGGTTTTCCCTCGCTGCAAGCGACTTGGCAAGGTTGCCACTTCGAGATTCTCCCAGACGGCAGTGCAGTGAAGACGCAACAAACTCCTTACCCGTCTCTCATGGACACACACCTGTTGTTGTTGACTTTTGTTGGACTGACTGGCGGTGTTATCCCGTTTGCGAGCACCAAGGTCGCGGAACAGAGTTTTAGGAAAAATACATGCCACACACACACACGTCCCGACGTGACCATGCGCCGTCATGCCAGTTAAAAAATAAATATGGCGAACCGGTACCTTTCAAACAGAGTATAGTATCGTTCTTAATTCATTAGTACCGCGATACTATACTAGTAACGGTATACCGTACAACCCTAGCACAATGTTTGTCTCATCTTGAACGGGTTTGTGCTGAAAAGTAGATGTGGTTGTACTTGTGCAATGGCAATAAAGAGCATACCGTGCCATACCACGGCCCCCTTCAATCTGTTAAACACAGGATTGTGTCATAGTGAGAGATTTTTTCCTGCCATTTTCTTCAGTTTTTAGAAGAATATTTAGGACAGCCTTGCCTTTATGGCTCCATACATGCAACTGGGGCGCGATCCTCCCCCTACATTAACTCTCCAAAGCAGCAGAATACGAGCTGATGAGGATGATGCAAGCATCCGCCGCATGTTTCTCGCTCTCTCTGTGAAATGAGTGGCGGTGCAAACAGGCTGACTAAAGAGGCGGTCTCCATGGCGCACGCCATTGCCTCGCTGACGGCCGCTTGACGATAAACAGGCTTTTGACGACATTCTACCACAAATCAGACAAGGTCGTTTTTGACGAAATGAAAGCAAGACAATCAGAGGCTGAAGACGTCGAACAAGACGCTTTTATCACAGACAAAGATACACAGACCACCAGTTCAGGAAAATCCTTGAGGAAGCTTTCCGAGCTGTTTACTTTTGCCTCCCTCATCACTCCAGGGTCTAGCTCAAAGACAAACATTTAATAATTCATCCGTTCATTCTTCCTCCCGCCGTGAGGACCTGAGCCAGCATTTTTATTGCTGCTGTCACTTCCAGCAGTCATTTAAACTGAACGTCGGGAGCCGGAATGGAACAGACACCAGTGTGGGGGGGGGGGCTCAATATTAAAGAGACAAAATGACGCCGGAGGACGAGTGAACAATAAAATGAGGGCACATGGCTTGTAGCTACATCACCTTGTTGCAAACTGACAAGAGTTGCCTTCTTTTTGCACAGTGAACAGCACATGTCAATGCTATCAGCGCCCTGTGGGACTTCAGAGGAAACGGGAGAAGTGACAGACTAGTAGCAACTCAGTCCGGAACAATTCCGACAACCCAAAAAGAAGTCTGACTGATTCCCGGCTAAGGTTATCCAGGGTGAATCCCACCTAACCTTATCCTTGTCCACAAACACACACAATGCCGACCTAGTACACATGTGCAGAAAAAAATGCGTGCCTCATAGTCACCTCTGACCTGGAAGTGTATTCTTACTGTGTTTCAATGTAGACTATTGCCACATTTCTCTTAACAGTAAACCTTGCTGGCCTCACCATCAGCAGCTGTTAGACTATTGTAGTCAATCACATCATACATCAATCATGTCTTTAATGGACTCCTGAAAAGTAAACAATGTGATGAATAACATTTTACAACAATCAATCTAGGGATCTAGATATGTGGTCAGGACACTGTGCTTGTCAGCTGAAATCGGCGGCCCTACTTGACGGCCGCAATCACTTCATGGCTTCACAGTAGTTATGGAGTACAAAACCAGACGTTGAGTAATCGCTCGACATACATCGCGGACAATAACTGATAGTCTGCTTTGCCAGTCCAAATGTATTTGCTGTTTTCCCTCGTCCACGGGAGGTAAGGTAAGGTATTAAGGAATTGATGTGTGATTTCCGCAAGCGTCTGTTATGAAGCTGGCTGTGACGCGGTCTTTCTGGCGCCACTTCCTGTGTGGTGTCGCGATCATTCTGGCGTCACTTCCTCTCCGAACTCAGTTTGTAAACGATCAATGAGTCCATACAGAGCTAAGAGTCGTAGATTCAAGAAATAGACGGCGCACTTACCCATGTAAAAAATTATCCAAGGAGGGGAACCTTAAACGATGGTTTAGTGTGGCCAAAACGGGGCTTAGGCTAAATAATTATTTGTTTAACGAGTTATCCGGTTTAATGTAGTGTCTGAGAGGGGGGGGGGGGGGGGGGAATAGGCCACTTTTGGGTCGATTGGGGCTAACGACAACAAAAGACTCGGGAGAAGTGACAGACTAATAGCAACTCAATCCTGAACAATTTCGACAACCCTAAAATAAGTCTGACTGCTCAGGCCCCTTCTACACTAAGCCGGCTAAGGTTATCCAGGGTAAATCCCACCTAACCTTATCCTTGTCCACACACACACACAATGCCACCGTTTAAGACCCCCTCTTGACGGCCACAACCACTCCATGGCTTCACAGTAGTTATGGAGTACACAACTAGACGCTCAGTAATTGCTCGACATACATCGCAGATAATAACTGATTTGCCAGTCCAAATGGTTTCCCTCATCCACGTGAGCCCGCATTCTCGTTGTCTCCCCTTCGACAAATGGACAAAGTTTTTGGCTAAGTGGAATCACAGCTAACTTGGACATTCAAAAGTTCTCTTGCTGTCCCTGTGACACAACACACTCCTTGACAAACATATCTCACCAGGCTGCCGTTCTTCCAGGCCTTATCCAAAACCGTCGCTCAACATTGCTATGTTGCTGTTTGAGATGTGTTGTATCCCAAATAGCTGCAATCGCGGGTTTCCTTCTTTTAAGGTATTGATGTGTGAATTCCCTAAGCGTCTGTTATGAAGTTGGCTGTGGCGCGGTCTTTCTGGCGTCACTTCCTGTGTGGGGGCGCTGTCTTTCTGGCGTCACTTCCTCTCCGAACTCAGTTTGTAAACAATCAATGAGTCCATACAAAGCCAAGAGCCATAGATTCAAGAAATAGACGGCGTACTTACACGTGTAAAAAATTATCCAAGGAGGGGAACCTTAAACGATGGTTTAGTGTGGCTGAAACGGGGCTTAGGCTAAATAATTATTTGTTTAATGAGTTATCCGGTTTAATGTAGACAGGGTCTGAGAGGGGGAGGGGGAATAGGCCACCTTTGGGTCGATTGGGGCTAACGATAACGGAAGACTCGGGAGACGTGACAGAATAATAGCAACTCAGTCCTGAACAATTCCGACAACCCTGAAAGAAGACTGAGTGAGGCCCCCAAAACCATCTCTCAACATTGCTAGATGTATCCGACATAGCTGCAATTGTGGGTTTCCTTCTTTTAAGGTATTCATGTGCGATTTCCACAAGCGTCTGTTATGAAGCTTTCTGGCATCATTTCCTCTCCGGACTCAGTTTGTAAACGATCAATGAGTCCATACAGAGCTAAGAGCCGGAGAATTAAGAAATAGACGGAGGAATGGAGGGGAACCTTAAACGATGGTTGAGTGTGGCCGAAACGGGGCTTAGGCTAAATAAGTATTTGTTTAATGAGTTATCTGCTTAATGTAGACAGGGTCTGAGAGGGGGGGGGGGGGGGGGGGGGGGATATAGGCCACCTTTGGGTCGATTGGGGCTAACATACTCTCCTTAATTCCCAGGAAGAACCGCTCATCCTTCATACGCAGCCTCGTACGCAGCTCCAACGCCATTAATCCCGCCGATTTATAGACAAGCTGCAGAATATATGCAGCGCTTAATTAAAGTTGGGCATCAATTATTCAAACAAATCCCACTTTTATGGGATGAGCAGGTAATTAGCCCCTCTACACCTAAGTGCTCGTTTACACGCGGCTATAAATAACAATGTGTTCTCCGTCCTCAATTTTGGAAAAGTAAAACCGACGCTTGAAATAACAACCCGGCGGGCCATCTGTTGCAGACGATAGGCTTGAATCCAACCAGGGTTTTCAAGGTCAAACTCCAGCCAGAGGAGACAAATGACCTTTCCACGTCATCTTAGGGAACGTCGCATATAGGAATCACTTTGGGTAATAACAAATAATGACCCAATCTCCAACACTGGCAAACGACGTATTGATTTCTTTCACCCAGCAAAGCCTGAAATTACGACCTTAGCTTGATAAAGATGGATATGTCTCTGGCCTCACAATGAAATATATATTTGATGTGATTGGTGATGGGTCAGAACCCCCCACCCCAACATGATTGAATCACAATATAGTGAAATGTCATGTGACCGTCCACTCCTAGCAGCATTGCAAGGGAAGTAGAAGCCTTCACAAACAGCAGAGGTTCAGACTTTGAGACGTAAATATCAAAAGCTTGCTTTCTTTTATACAGATACTCCCAATTCTCATGGACGTACGCCCGTTTTGTTGGGTGTTGATGCACGTACCTCCAGGACTGAGAATGGTATTGGATATTTAATTGCACACACAAAAGAGGTAGAACCCACATCGAAAAACAAATTGTTGTGCCACGTGCAGATCAATAGCCATTTGGCAGGTAATGGAAAAATGCCAGTGCAAAATAAAGAAAATATACGTGCTAGGCATTTAGGTTTAGTATGTGAGTTATTCAGAATAATCTTGACGTGTGAAAAGAGGCTCATCTGAGAAATGTATTCAATGTACAGTATGGTCACAATCATTAGTCGTTATGGTTTTACTGCTTGATGTGATTCACTTATAGCGACCCGCGGCTTCCCTGGAGCCTCTTCAAAAATGTATGAACATGGAAAAAGATGGGGGGAAATATGTTTTTAGTTTTAATATATTTTCTGTAGGAGGACAAACATGACACAAACCTTCCTGATTGTTAGAAATCCCACGGTTTATATTAAACGTGCCGTTTTGTCCTACTAATTTTGATCCTTGAAATCACCGCAGTTTGTTTACATGTATAACTTTGTCCGATGCTGTTTTTTAAAAGGATGGGGTGAGGGTCACCACCCATCCTATATATATTTACTTATTTATTAATGTTATTATTTATTGAGGCAGCACGGTGGAAGAGGGGTTAGTGTGTCTGCCTAACAATACGAAGGTCCTGAGTTCAATCCCAGCCTCGGGATCTTTCTGTACGGAGTTTGCATGTTCTCCCAGTGACTGGGTGGGTTCCCTCCGGGTACTCCGGCTTCCTCCCACCTCCAAAAACATGCACCTGGGGATAGGCCCCTCCCACCTCCAAAAACATGCACCTGGGGATAGGCCCCTCCCACCTCCAAAGACATGCACCTGGGGATAGGCCCCTCCCACCTCCAAAGACATGCACCTGGGGATAGGCCCCTCCCACTTCCAAATACATGCACCTGGGGATAGGCCCCTCCACTTCCAAAGACATGCACCTGGGGATAGGCCCCTCCCACCTCCAAAGACATGCACCTGGGGATAGGCCCCTCCCACCTCCAAAGACATGCACCTGGGGATAGGCCCCTCCCACCTCCAAAGACATGCACCTGGGGATAGGCCCCTCCCACCTCCAAAGACATGCACCTGGGGATAGGCCCCTCCCACTTCCAAGGACATGCACCTGGGGATAGGCCCCTCCCACCCCCAAAGACATGCACCTGGGGATAGGCTCCTCCCACCTCCAAAGACATGCACCTGGGGATAGGCCCCTCCCACCTCCAAAGACATGCACCTGGGGATAGGCCCCTCCCACCTCCAAAGACATGCACCTGGGGATAGGCTCCTCCCACCTCCAAAGACATGCAACTGGGGATAGGCCCCTCCCACCTCCAAAGACATGCACCTGGGGATAGGCCCCTCCCACCTCCAAAGACATGCACCTGGGGATAGGCCCCTCCCACCTCCAAAGACATGCAACTGGGGATAGGCCCCTCCCACCTCCAAAGACATGCACCTGGGGATAGGCCCCTCCCACCTCCAAAGACATGCACCTGGGGATAGGCCCCTCCCACTTCCAAAGACATGCACCTGGGGATAGGCCCCTCCCACTTCCAAAGACATGCACCTGGGGATAGGCCCCTCCCACCTCCAAAGACATGCACCTGGGGATAGGCCCCTCCCACTTCCAAAGACATGCACCTGGGGATAGGCCCCTCCTACTTCCAAAGACATGCACCTGGGGATAGGCCCCTCCCACCCCCAAAGACATGCACCTGGGGATAGGCTCCTCCCACCTCCAAAGACATCATGCACCTGGGGATAGGCCCTCCCACCTCCAAAGACATGCACCTGGGGATAGGCTCCTCCCACCTCCAAAGACATCATGCACCTGGGGATAGGCCCTCCCACCTCCAAAGACATGCACCTGGGGATAGGTTGATTGGCAACACTAAATGGTCCCTAGTGTGTGAATGTTGTCTATCTGTGTTGGCCCTGTGATGAGGTGGCGACTTGTCCAGGGTGTACCCCGCCTTCCGCCCGAATGCAGCTGAGATAGGCTCCAGCGACCCCGAAAGGAACAAGCGGTAGAAAATGCATGGATGGATGGATTATTTATTGAGTATATTGTAAAAAAAGTGACTACACGAAGTGAACAAATGTGGTTAGCAACTGCTATGTATTGGTAACAGGGGTAGCACTACATAAGATCGGCTTCTTCCTACTGCTTTTCAAACATGTTGACAGGAGAAAATGGACATTGTGATGGATCGTTTTGTAATTGTATGCATCTTCCAAATTAACTTAAACCACAACCAAAAGCATAATTATGTCACAGTCTTTTTTTTATGTTGTTTTTTTTCCACACATTACAGACCAAAAGTTTCTCCTCATTTTATGTTCATGACTATTTACATTGTAGATTGTCACATGAAAACTATGAATGAACACATGAGGAGTTATGTACTTCACACAAAAAAAAAAAGGTAAAATAACTGAAAACATGTTTTATATTCTAGTTTCTTCAAAATAGCCACCCTTTGCTCTGATTACTGCTTTTGCACACTCTTGGCATTCTCTCCATGAGCTTCAGAAAACCTGAAATGGTTTTCACTTCACAGGTGTTGTAGTTTTGATGTGACAATCTACAAACCCCGTTTCCATATGAGTTGGGAAATGGTGTTAGATGTAAATATAAACGGAATACAATGATTTGCAAATCCTTTTCAAGCCATATTCAGTTGAATATGCTACAAAGACAACATATTTCATGTTCAAACTCATAAACTTTTGTTTTGTTGCAAATAATCATTAACTTTATAATTTGATGGCAGCAACACGTGACAAAGAAGTTGGGAAAGGTGGCAATAAATACTGATAAAGTTGAGGAATGCTCATCAAAGACTTATTTGGAACATCCCACAGGTGAACAGGCTAATTGGGAACAGGTGGGTGCCATGATTGGCTATAAAAGTAGATTCCATGAAATGCTCAGTCATTCACAAACAAGGATGGGGCGAGGGTCACCACTTTGTCAACAAATGCCTGAGAAAATTGTTGAACAGTTTAAGAACAACCTTTCTCAAGCAGCTATTGCAAGGAATTGAGGGATTTCACCATCTACGCTCCGTAATATCATCAAAGGGTTCAGAGAATGTGGAGAAATCACTGCAGGTAAGCAGCTAAGCCCGTGACCTTCCATCCCTCAGACTGTACTGCATCAACAAGCCACATCAGTGTGTAAAGGATATCACCACATGGAACACTTCAGAAACCCACTGTCAGTAACTACAGTTGGTCGCTACATCTGGAAGTGCAAGTTAAGACTCTCCTATGCAAGGCGAAAACCGTTTATCAACAACACCCAGAAACGCCGTCGGCTTCGCTGGGCCTGAGCTCATCTAAGATGGACTGATGCAAAGTGG
>NC_084756.1:14477898-14497898 GCF_033978785.1 Entelurus aequoreus
CCGTAATATCATCAAAGGGTTCAGAGAATGTGGAGAAATCACTGCACGTAAGCAGCTAAGCCTGTGACCTTCCATCCCTCAGGCTGTACTGCATCAACAAGTGTGTGTAAAGGATATCACCACATGGGCTCAGGAACACTTCAGAAAGCCACTGTCAGTAACTACAGTTGGTCGCTACATCTGTAAGTGCAAGTTAAAACTCTCCTATGCAAGGCCAAAACCGTTTATCAACAACACCCAGAAACGCCGTCGGCTTGGCTGGGCCTGAGCTCATCTAAGATGGACTGATGCAAAGTGGAAAAGTGTTCTGTGGTCTGACGAGTCCACATTTCAAATTGTTTTTGTCTTTCCCAACTACTTTGGCACGTGTTGCAGCCATGAAATTCTAAGTTAATTATTATTTGTTTATGAGTTTGAACATGAAATATGTTGTCTTTGTAGCGCATTCAACTGAATATGGCTTGAAAAGGATTTGCAAATCATTGTATTCCGTTTATATTTACATCTAACACCATTTCCCAACTCATATGGAAACGGGGTTTGTAATAGGGCTGTCAAAGGTAACGCGATAATAACCCGTTAACAATAAGTTCCATTAATTATTTTAACTCGCATGCGTTCTGGCTTCCTTTTGACTCTCGATCCGTTCCGTAGCATGGGGAAATGTCATTGCGTTCAGTGACTGTTGAGCCACAAGCTGGAGAAGTAGCCAGCAGAAATGCACAAAAAAGGGTAATTTATGAAAATCCCGCATCCAAAGTCACGGTAAGTCCTCCTCTCGACAGGACAAGACTGATTTTTTATTTTTGATCGCCACGAAACGACATCATTGGAGCGAAAGCGTGCTGGCGCGCTTTGCCGCTTACTCCCGTGTTTGGATTACGGTTGAGTGATTTAATTCAATGTAAATTGTTACACTTCCTGCTTTAGGTAAGCAGGAAGTTTAGAGTCATTTTATATTGGCGACTTTAACCTCGCCAAAACACGTCAAGACGCACCAATCACAGACTTCGGGCTTCACAACAGTAGCACTGCGCATCACATCACAAAATGTAAAATGTCTTACATTACGATGATGCCTTGTCAAAGATGTTTTGTCATGTAATCTGTGATATTTCCGCCTGAATAAATGTTTTCTGGCAGATTGAAATAAAGTGTACACTCTTTTATAACCTGGTGTGATTGATAGTGCGCACTAGCAGAATGCTGAATATTACATTTGAATAATAAATAGAGAAGGTTAAAACAATTGTCATGCAGAGATATAAATACCATTAACATCATTCGTACACAAGTGCTTTACAGGAAATTAAAAGAAGGAACAATAATTCAAAATAGAATCAGAAAACACAATCATCATTAAAACAATCACACATAATTTAAATCAATCAAATGCTGTAGATAAAATTATTTCAGTTGTATGTGCACAATTAAACGTGTTTTCAGCCTGGATTTGAACATTGACAACGTTGAGGCCTGTCTCACTTTTCAGGAAGACTATTCCAGATTTTAGGAGCATGAAACTGAAAGGCAGTTTCACCATGTCTGGTCCTGACTCTGGGCACCGGCAGCAGTTTCACCATGTCTGGTCCTGACTCTGGGCACCAGCAGGAGTTTCACCATGTCTGGTCCTGACTCTGGGCACCAGCAGCAGTTTCACCATGTCTGGTCCTGACTCTGGGCACCAGCAGGAGTTTCACCATGTCTGGTCCTGACTCTGGGCACCAGCAGCAGTTTCACCATGTCTGGTCCTGACTCTGGGCACCAGCAGCAGTTTCACCATGTCTGGTCCTGACTCTGGGCACCAGCAGCAGTTTCACCATGTCTGGTCCTGACTCTGGGCACCAGCAGGAGTTTCACCATGTCTGGTCCTGACTCTGGGCACCAGCAGGAGTTTCACCATGTCTGGTCCTGGCTCTGGGCACCAGCAGGAGTTTCACCATGTCTGGTCCTGACTCTGGGCACCAGCAGGAGTTTCACCATGTCTGGTCCTGACTCTGGGCACCAGCAGCAGTTTCACCATGTCTGGTCCTGACTCTGGGCACCAGCAGGAGAACACTCCATGAAGGTTCTCAGAGCTGGAGATGCTTCTAACATGTCAGAGAAGTACCATGAACATACTTGTTTACAATTAGAGCTGTTTTAAAGTCTATTCTTGGAGCAACAGCATATGGTCGTATTTCCTGGTTCTAGTCAGGACTCGGGCAGCAGCATTTTGGAGGTACTGCAGTTGCTTTACAGCTCGTTTAGAGAGCCCAGTGACCAGGCCAATACAGTAGTCTAATGTAATGTAATGTACAGAATATCAGAAGCATTTACATTACCAAACATATTTGACAATCAAACCATGATCCTAACAATTCACCTTTTGTGTGATCTAAACATGGCGTAGCTCCTCCTCTGAATGCAAGTGCTTCTAGAGCAGGAAAACTAATTATTCATTACCAGAAAATACAAAATCTGGCAAGACACGTCTGACAATTGTTTTTATTTGTCATTAAAAACGTGTCCTTTTTGTGTGGAGCATAATGTCTAAAAAAAACCATTTAATTAAAGCAAACTAATTGTCCAATCATGATGATAACAACTTGAAAATGATCTGTCTAGGGCATTGTTTTTCAACCACTGTGCCGCGGCACACTAGTGTGCCGTGAGATACAGTCTGGTGTGCCGTGGGAGATGATCTAATTTCACCTAAATGTGTTAAAAATATTTTTTGCCAACAGTAATTATAGTCTGCAAATGATGTGTTGTTGTTGAGTGTCGGTGCTGTCTAGAGCTCGGCAGAGTAACCGTGTAATACTCTTCCATATCAGTAGGTGGCAGCAGGTAGCTAATTGCTTTGTAGATGTGGGAAACAGCGGGAGGCAGGGTGCAGGTAAAAAGGTGTCTAATGCTTAAAGCAAAAATAAACAAAAGGTGAGTGCCCCTAAGAAAAGGCATTGAAGCGTAGGGAAGGCTATGCAGAACCAAACTAAAACTGAACTGGCTACAAAGTAAACAAAAACAGAATGCTGGACGACAGCAAAGACTTACTGCGGAGCAAAGACGGCGTCCACAAAGTACATCCGAACATGACGTGACAATCAACAATGTCCCCACAAAGAAGGATGAAAACAACTGAAATATTCTTGATAGCTAAAACAAAGTAGATGTGGGAAATATCGCTCAAAAGGAAGACATGAAACTGCTACAGGAAAATACCGTAATTTCCGGACTATAAGCCGCTACTTTTTCCCCTCGTTCTGGTCCCTGCGGCTTATACAAGGGTGCGGCTTATATACAGCCTGTTCTTCTCCGACACCGACGAAGAGGATTTGGGTGGTTTTAGTACGCAGGAGGAAGACGATGACACAATGATTAAAGACTGACTTTTCATATACCGGTAGGCTGGTTATTTTGATAACGTACAGGCGAGCACTTTGTATTACTTTGCAGCGTTGTATTATTTGTACTCTGCACGAATGCTGTTCGCCATGTCAAAGATGTGAAAGTTTGATTGAATGATTGAAAGATTTATTGTTAATAAATGGGACGCTTTGCGTTCCCAAACAGTCATCTCTGTCCCGACAATCCCCTCCGTGGTAGCAGGAACCCCTATATACTACGCTAATTACACTGTATACTACGCTAATTACACTATATACTACGCTAATTACACTGTATACTACGCTAATTACACTATATACTATGCTAATTACACATCAAAACCCTGCGGCTTATAGTCGGGTGCGGCTTATATATGGAGCAATCTGTATTTTCCCCTCAATTTAGCTGGTGCGGCTTATAGTCAGGTGCGGCTTATAGTCCGGAAATTACGGTACCCCAAAAAAAGAAAAAGCCACCAAAATAGGAGCGCAAGACAAGAAGTAAAACACTAGCGCTATAGAGATGCATGCTTGGTTATGCTTTGAAGTCATATCCAACAATTGCGACTTTTTACTGTCAACTGAGTTTTGTTTTTTATTGATTTCTACTGGTGGTGTACTTCCACATTTTTTCAACGCAAAAAATGTGCCTTGGCTCAAAAAAGGTTGAAAAACACCGATCTAGGGTACACTCATTAATGGTGGAAAATCACATTTACCTGCCATTATCTTGCGATTAATTTGAAGTTAACCAAAACTGGGATTAATGGCAATTAAAAATGTTAACCGTTTGACAGCCATAGTAGATAATAACGAGTAAACACCCTCCCCCATGCACCCCCCCATGCACCCCCCATGCACCCCCCCAGCCTCTCTCTTTCACAGCCTCAGTCGCAGCCTCATCTGTAACCACATCACGGTGTTATTTCACCCAGAAGTGTGATGGCGCCGGCTCACTATGCAAAGCGCTGCACTATTTTAGGAAAGGACGTTGAGAAAATTAAAGGCTTAAGAAGGGGAGGAAAAAAAAAAGGTTAGACGCCACCTGCTTGCATAATGTTCATCTGGTGAATGTGCAAGAGTCAAGTTGTGCAGCTGCATGCATTCATCCACGCCTGGTGACAGGATGAACCAGGACAGGTCAGTTTGACACACAAAAGTCACTGAGCAGCCTCCAAGTCAGCGAGGCGCGTGACGGCGGCGGTCGTGAGGAGGATTCTCCCGCAACCATCTACCTCGTCCTGTTGTCACGGCAACACAGCCGGGGGGCCCTCAGCTCGTGGAAGCCGAGGCGGGAACACGGAGCAGGGAGGGATGCTGGGAAGCTGGCCCCGAGTGCGACTGCCCGGACTCGCCTTCCTCTACGCATCCACGACTAACAGGAAGTGGCATTTGGGAAAAAAATGCAAAATGGTAAAAGCGTGAGCGTGGCCCCGTGAACCAGTCGCCGACTTTCATCTTGGAAGTGCCCCGCCCATCACTGCATGTCATTGTACGTGCGGCATTGAGGGGTCACCAGGACCAGCTGGCGAGGTGTGTCGCCACAAGTCCAACGCTGATAATAGCATCAGATCAATCTGAGGTACGAAGGATTCAGTGACTAAGAGAAATCTCATCCACAGTCACACTACTGGCAGAATAGGTCATCCACAGTCACACTACTGGCTGAATAGGTCATCCACAGTCACACTACTGGCAGAATAGGTCATCCACAGTCACACTACTGGCAGAATAGGTCATCCACAGTCACACTGCTGGCAGAATAGGTCATCCACAGTCACACTACTGGCTGAATAGGTCATCCACAGTCACACTACTGGCAGAATAGGTCATCCACAGTCACACTACTGGCAGAATAGGTCATCCACAGTCACACTACTGGCAGAATAGGTCATCCACAGTCACACTACTGGCAGAATAGGTCATCCACAGTCACACTACTGGCAGAATAGGTCATCCACAGTCACACTACTGGCAGAATAGGTCATCCACAGTCACACTACTGGCAGAATAGGTCATCCACAGTCACACTACTGGCAGAATAGGTCATCCACAGTCACACTACTGGCAGAATAGGTCATCCACAGTCACACTACTGGCAGAATAGGTCATCCACAGTCACACTACTGGCAAGATAGGTCATCCACAGTCACACTACTGGCAGAATAGGTCATCCACAGTCACACTACTGGCAGAATAGGTCATCCACAGTCACACTACTGGCTGAATAGGTCATCCACAGTCACACTACTGGCAGAATAGGTCATCCACAGTCACACTACTGGCAGAATAGGTCATCCACAGTCACACTACTGGCTGAATAGGTCATCCACAGTCACACTACTGGCAGAATAGGTCATCCACAGTCACACTACTGGCAGAATAGGTCATCCACAGTCACACTACTGGCAGAATAGGTCATCCACAGTCACACTACTGGCAGAATAGGTCATCCACAGTCACACAACTGGCTGAATAGGTCATCCACAGTCACACTACTGGCAGAATAGGTCATCCACAGTCACACTACTGGCAGAATAGGTCATCCACAGTCACACTACTGGCAGAATAGGTCATCCACAGTCACACTACTGGCAGAATAGGTCATCCACAGTCACACTACTGGCTGAATAGGTCATCCACAGTCACACTACTGGCTGAATAGGTCATCCACAGTCACACTACTGGCAGAATAGGTCATCCACAGTCACACTACTGGCAGAATAGGTCATCCACAGTCACACTACTGGCTGAATAGGTCATCCACAGTCACACTACTGGCAGAATAGGTCATCCACAGTCACACTACTGGCAGAATAGGTCATCCACAGTCACACTACTGGCAGAATAGGTCATCCTCAGTCACACTACTGGCAGAATAGGTCATCCGCAGTCACACTACTGGCTGAATAGGTCATCCACAGTCACACTACTGGCAGAATAGGTCATCCACAGTCACACTACTGGCAGAATAGGTCATCCACAGTCACACTACTGGCAGAATAGGTCATCCACAGTCACACTACTGGCAGAATAGGTCATCCACAGTGACACTACTGGCAGAATAGGTCATCCACAGTCACACTACTGGCAGAATAGGTCATCCACAGTCACACTACTGGCAGAATAGGTCATCCACAGTCACACTACTGGCAGAATAGGTCATCCACAGTCACACTACTGGCAGAATAGGTCATCCACAGTCACACTACTGGCAGAATAGGTCATCCACAGTCACACAACTGGCTGAATAGGTCATCCACAGTCACACTACTGGCAGAATAGGTCATCCACAGTCACACTACTGGCAGAATAGGTCATCCACAGTCACACTACTGGCAGAATAGGTCATCCACAGTCACACTACTGGCTGAATAGGTCATCCACAGTCACACTACTGGCAGAATAGGTCATCCACAGTCACACTACTGGCAGAATAGGTCATCCACAGTCACACTACTGGCAGAATAGGTCATCCACAGTCACACTACTGGCAGAATAGGTCATCCACAGTCACACTACTGGCAGAATAGGTCATCCACAGTCACACTACTGGCAGAATAGGTCATCCACAGTCACACTACTGGCAGAATAGGTCATCCACAGTCACACTACTGGCAGGATAGGTCATCCACAGTCACACTACTGGCAGAATAGGTCATCCACAGTCACACTACTGGCAGAATAGGTCATCCACAGTCACACTACTGGCTGAATAGATCATCCACAGTCACACTACTGGCAGAATAGGTCATCCACAGTCACACTACTGGCAGAATAGGTCATCCACAGTCACACTACTGGCAGAATAGGTCATCCACAGTCACACTACTGGCAGAATAGGTCATCCACAGTCACACTACTGGCAGAATAGGTCATCCACAGTCACACTACTGGCAGAATAGGTCATCCACAGTCACACTACTGGCAGAATAGGTCATCCACAGTCACACTACTGGCAGAATAGGTCATCCACAGTCACACTACTGGCAGAATAGGTCATCCACAGTCACACTACTGGCTGAATAGGTCATCCACAGTCACACTACTGGCAGAGTAGGTCATCCACAGTCACACTACTGGCAGAATAGGTCATCCACAGTCACACTACTGGCAGAATAGGTCATCCACAGTCACACTACTGGCAGAATAGGTCATCCACAGTCACACTACTGGCTGAATAGGTCATCCACAGTCACACTACTGGCAGAATAGGTCATCCACAGTCACACTACTGGCAGAATAGGTCATCCACAGTCACACTACTGGCAGAATATGTCATCCACAGTCACACTACTGGCAGAATAGGTCATCCACAGTCACACTACTGGCAGAATATGTCATCCACAGTCACACTACTGGCAGAATAGGTCATCCACAGTCACACTACTGGCAGAATAGGTCATCCACAGTCACACAACTGGCTGAATAGGTCATCCACAGTCACACTACTGGCAGAATAGGTCATCCACAGTCACACTACTGGCTCAATAGGTCATCCACAGTCACACTACTGGCAGAATAGGTCATCCACAGTCACACTACTGGCAGAATAGGTCATCCACAGTCACACTACTGGCAGAATAGGTCATCCACAGTCACACTACTGGCAGAATAGGTCATCCACAGTCACACAACTGGCAGAATAGGTCATCCACAGTCACACTACTGGCAGAATAGGTCATCCAAAGTCACACTACTGGCAGAATAGGTCATCCACAGTCACACTACTGGCAGAATAGGTCATCCACAGTCACACTACTGGCAGAATAGGTCATCCACAGTCACACTACTGGCAGAATAGGTCATCCACAGTCACACTACTGGCAGAATAGGTCATCCACAGTCACACAACTGGCAGAATAGGTCATCCACAGTCACACTACTGGCAGAATAGGTCATCCACAGTCACACTACTGGCAGAATAGGTCATCCACAGTCACACTACTGGCAGAATAGGTCATCCACAGTCACACAACTGGCTGAATAGGTCATCCACAGTCACACTACTGGCAGAATAGGTCATCCATAGTCACACTACTGGCTGAATAGGTCATCCACAGTCACACTACTGGCTGAATAGGTCATCCACAGTCACACTACTGGCAGAATAGGTCATCCACAGTCACACTACTGGCTGAATAGGTCATCCACAGTCACACTACTGGCAGAATAGGTCATCCACAGTCACACTACTGGCAGAATAGGTCATCCACAGTCACACAACTGGCTGAATAGGTCAACCACAGTCACACTACTGGCAGAATAGGTCATCCACAGTCACACTACTGGCAGAATAGGTCATCCACAGTCACACTACTGGCAGGATAGGTCATCCACAGTCACACTACTGGCAGGATAGGTCATCCACAGTCACACTACTGGCAGAATAGGTCATCCACAGTCACACTACTGGCAGAATAGGTCATCCACAGTCACACTACTGGCAGAATAGGTCATCCACAGTCACACTACTGGCAGAATAGGTCATCCGCAGTCACACTACTGGCAGAATAGGTCATCCACAGTCACACTACTGGCAGAATAGGTCATCCGCAGTCACACTACTGGCAGAATAGGAATCTATCTTCTATCCTACATTCCCTGTCACCTCAAAACAGAGATTAGTATTCAGGTAAATCCAGCACGACCGTTCCTACTTATGTCCATACTTGCCAACCTTGAGACCTCCAAATTCGGGAGATTTCTTTTGGGGGGGAAAGGTTGAGGTGGGCGGGGTCGGGGGGCGGGGCCAGGGTTAAGGGGGGAGGAGTATATTTATATCTTGAATTCACTTAAATTCAAGTATTTCTTATATATACACATGAGTTTTTGTTGTATCCACCGTCACTGGGATTTGAGTGACAGACATGTCCACCGGAGCCTCGTGTTTGTTTGTTTCTCACTTCAAACGAGGAGAAAGACGTCTCACTCTGTGCATGAGAGCTGAGACTATGGACTATGGATATGGCAGGAAGCTGGAGTACCTAACAAAACCTGACCAAATCAAGGTACAGCTCCTGGGTTTGTATCCCCTAATGTTGACATCTTGCGTGTGAATTTGTTGCATTCATTTCTTGGTAGAAAAAAAAAGCACAAATCCTGATGACACCATTCATAAATATGCCTGAGGTGGATATTGATCATGTGGACTATATTTGGTACTAGGGTTGTCCCGATACTAATATTTTGGTACCAGTATCAAAACACATTTTGATACTCTGATACTTTCATTTTTGGCTTCATTTTAACAAAACAATCTTACAGATGTTAAACATATTGTTCTTATTGCACTCAAAAAACAATTTTAGAGGATTAAAAAACAACAATAAACACATTGGGCTTTCCTTGTTGCACCCAAAGAACAATTGCTATGCTCTATGGTTGCCACCCTTGGTCTGTACTTTAACAAAAATAAAATCATTGGTAAATACTAGCAATAATACTATGGCTGACACTACACAGGTAAGATCTGTAGCAGGTAAAACACACAGTAAATAATAAAACACAAATTGTAGCAATTTGTTACAAAATTCAATAATTTCACTTGCATTACTTTACGCTACGTAGGCGGCAGAATGCGGATGAAAAAAAGTACATGCATTTTTCAACCGTTTTCAATTCATTAGTACCATGGTGCTTTATTACCATGAATTGATTAACGTGGACTTAAACAAGTTGAAAAACTTATTGGGGTGCTACCATTTAGTGGTCAATTGTACGGAATATGTACTGTACTGTGCAATCTACTAATAAAAGTTTCAATCAATCAATCAATTAGTACCTGTGTACCGTAGATCAGGGGTCCCCAAACTTTTTGACTCGGGGGCCGCATTGGATTAAAAAAATCTGGCCGGGGGCCGGGCTGTATATATATATATATATATATATATATATATATATATATATATATATATATATATATATATATATATATATATATATATATATATATATATATATATATATATATATATATATATATATATATATATATATATATATATATATATATATATATATATATATATATATATATATATATATATATATATATATATATATATATATATATATATATATATATATGTATATATACTCTATGTACGTTAGGTCAGGAAAAAACACAGAAGCTATATCATCCCTACAAGCCTGTTTCACAGGTTTCCCTGCTCGTCTGTATTAAGTAAAGTCCTGCCACACAAATGCTTACATGAAAGACGGTCAGCATTCTTCTGCGTTTAGTTCCACAGTAACTCATTGAGGTTACCGTGGTTTATCGAACTATATACCTCGACTTTAAAGATACAGTATATATAGTCGAGGTTTCTGTGGTTTATCTGTCATACAGTGCTCAATACCGGGGTAGAGCGGAATAGGTCAGGAAAAAACACAGAGGCTATTTCATCCCTTCAAGCCTGTTTCGCAGGTTTCCCTGCAAAACGTATATATATATATATATATATATATATATATATATATATATATATATATATATATATATATATATATATATATATATATATATATATATATATATATATATGTGCCGTTAGGGGTGCATGTCTGACGCAAGGGCTGTTTAACACCTTTCTTACGTCACAACTCTGGAGACCGATGAGCGTTGTCAGCCGGTTTATTGACAATCAAAAGGGTGAAACTAAAAAGACAAACAATACAGTCAATATATACATATGCTATGCAAATATATTCATATATATGCTGTAATGCTACCTTACAAGGCATGCGAAGGTAAACAAAAGTGAATTTGTACTACGACGCCATCTTAGATGACAACGCAAATTAATCGCTAATGAGCATGACAAAGATCTCATTATACATCACAAATCGTAAATTTAGCTCGAAATATTTTAGAAAAAAACCAAGTTTCAAAGTTCAACTTATGATACATACCGGCGATGCAACCTTAAACAAAATATATATGCAGTATTTCTTGGAAAAGAACCACCATAAGTACGTGCTGGCACCGTAGATTTCTCTGCTTGGCTTATGCAACTTCCGGTCAATAAAGTTTGATTCAAAGTACACACTTCTCAAAGATTTAGTGACTGCCCTGACCACATGATGGCGACAAATACACATGTAATAATGTTAATTAAATAACAAGCAATAAGCCCAACACACTTCAACAACAAGAGTTTACAACTTTTAGTTGTAACAGAACAATATATATATATATATATTCCGAGCGCGATGATGTCACGTTATCAATGGGAAAATACATTTTTAGACAATATGATTTGCCTGAGCGGCTAGAAGACAACAAGCGGTAGAAAATGGATTAGAAAGGACAGATTAAAAAAATAATAATAATAATTTTTATTTATTTTTTTTTAACTTGGGACGGATTTTAGACTCTGCCGGGCCGGATCCGGCCCGCGGGCCGTAGTTTGGGGACCCCTGCCGTAGATCCCTATTTGGTGCCATCAATTAAACTAAGCCTGACTGACTTCTTTAAATGACACAGTTTATTGAATTGCTGTATTGATCAATATAGATAACATACGCTGAATAAAAGGTGCGTGAAAGGAAAACACGTGCCCTGACTGTCAGTCTCTGGCCTACAAAGCTGGCAGAGTAAGACAACCCCCGAGAGGAAGCGATGAATGAATAATAGTTGAGGGTCCAGCAGTGGGATTAAGCTTCTGAGAGGTGTGTGCAGCAGGAGCAGGCTCAAGTTGCACCAATGAAAAGGGAGATGTAGCAGATAAGAGCAATTTCCACTAAGTTCAGACAAGTTTGGGGGAAAAAAAATGCTATCATGTTTGTGAGGCTTCCTCCCACATCCTGAAATAATGTTTTCTATAATAATTGTCCACCTAAATAAGTGACATTTTCACTATGGAGCCAATTCATGCCAATGCAAGCAATCCTGCAAATGATTTGTGGCCTTGAAACTTTGTCCAGTGCCCGCAACTCCTCCGCACACTTCGGCCATTCGCTCAAATTTGTCACATTCCTATACGTCCTGTAACATCCAGGAAGAAAGCATGTCAGCCATCTTGAAACATGTCCCGACTGTCATCTGCATGCAGGAGCCCAGAATTGTTTGATTGAAATGTTTCAGGGTTCCTCACCTGACAATGCATTGAATGCATCAACTGTGATACAATTGTATAAAACCACCTATATGGCAAGTTATTGTGATGTAGAGAACTGACATATTTTTACCAGTTTTCCCAAGAGATTTGGCAATATTTTGAAGGGCAAATGTCCTCTTAGACACACGTAATAAAAGTGTTTGTGAAATGATGCTCAATTACCACAACATCAAACATTATGTCGCTGCTGGTGCAAAGTGTCCTAACAAATAATGGTAAAAAACAACTTGAAATCCTTGTCCAGCTGTTTGAATACATTTCACTGCAAATGAACATCGGCTCCAAATATCGGTTATCGGCCTTCTTGACTAATAATAATCAGAATCGATATCAGCGCTAGAACAAAACATATCAGTGGCGCTCTAGTTGTGAATAAATGTGGATGTTTCGGCAGAAAGGGCCTCCACGGGTTATATTCCTTTGAGACTTAGTTTACTTAATTACAAAGTAAACAGGTCAATAAGTTCATGATTCTGCCCTGGCTGCTCCTTTCCAGCGTGTGCAGATAGCTAACAGCATGAAGAAACAGAAGCTCCAGAGGTTTTGTTGAGGATTGATGTTCCTTCTTTGTAATTATTTTCCTTCCTCAGTTTTAATTCTTTACACATCTTCCTTGATTTAGGATTGTAAGACTGAAAATATAAACACAAAATAAACATTACAATAGTATAGCATCCATTGTGTATTTTACATAAATAATGTCCATTGTGTATTTTACATGAATAAAATAGCAGGTTTAGTGTTAATACATTTACACAACTACATATGTTTACGCATATCAAAGTAAATTTTTACTTTTTTGTCTGTCTTTAATCCTCTTGGGAGCATAGGGTGTCTACCATGGATCTCCACCTCACCCTCTTCTGTGTGATGGTCTTCGCTTCTTGCCAGGAGATCACCATCTTGGTCAGTCCATCAAGAGTTGAGTTGAGTTTTGGTCTCCCTGGCTTCCTCTTGCCTTGAGGGTTATAGTCCTGGGCTTGTCTTGCTAGGTTTCTCGGATCCTTCCTAAATGTACGGCCGATCCATCCCCACTTTCTGCTTTTGATTTCATTTTGAATTTGCTCTTGGTTCATGCGTCTCCACAGGTCTACATTTGATATCTTGTTGGGCCACCAATGTACCTGAGACAGTTGTTAATAAACTTGTAGTTTTTTGACTTTTTTCTCCAGTCGTTGTTAAAAGTCAGATTTTTGCAATCTATTTTGATTTTTTTTCAAGGTTCAATGAGTAAGTCTTTTGCTGCTTCTTTGTCACACATATGCCTCGCTGTTGCCCTCTGCGGGGTGGCGGGAGTACTGCATACATCATCAACTCTAGTTTGAATGGCTTCAGTCAAATGAAAAGCTTTGGCGGGGGTGGGATTGTATTGCTTAGGCTTTTACTTTGAAGGCTTGACTTGGCTACAGGTTTATCTTATGCCAACCCAGCAGGCACAAGACATCGATACAACGTTGATTATACGCACATGTCCTTTAAAAGTGACTTCCAAACAACGTTGCAAAATAGTTGTGTTTGCAAATTGAGACAACGTTGATGTTTAATGTTGGATCCACGTTGTTGGTTGGGAACTGACCACATTTCAATGTCCAATTAACGTCAGAACTCAACATTGACTAAACACCGTCAAAAAGCATGTTGTTTCAATGTTGTATTTGTGTTGTAGAATATTGGTTGGGAAATAACCAAATCAACCCAACATTGATTAAAGGTTGTCAAAAAGCATGTTGTTTCAACGCAAGCCTCCATGGGGCCCTAAGCAAAATTTGATTTTGGGGCCCTCTATTTCTGCCAATAATATTGATTGTTGATCATTCACACACCTACTATAAACTCATTGTGGCTCTGGCAGTGTTGTTTACATGATCCTATTGTCAGCCTGGTATGTCTTTATAAATGACATGTCATTTATAAAGATATGGGGGTGGCCCAGTTAAGAACATTAATAATACCAATGAATGAACGAATGATGTCCAGAGTGCCACATATGCTTCCTAATCTTAAAATGTAGAAAACATTCAGCTACAAGAGTGGCCTGGGGTTGAACAGTCCAAGTGATAAAGCTTTGTATTTACAGTAAAAGTGTCATCTTGTCTCATCAGTCTTGTACATATTGGTCTTTAATTACTAGTTTATATTTTTAGTTAATTGTTCATATTTAATGTTTACTTTGTACAAAGAGAGCGCAGTCTACTGAAGTTAAATTCCACGTGCGTTAAACATAACTGGACAATAAAGCGGATTCTGATTCACTTTATTATTTTTGGTAACAAAAACCTGAAACAGCAATGTGCAAAAATAATTCGTAGTGCAAGAAAAACAATAAAGTGCAACAATAAAATCACTTAAATATATATAAAAAGGAACAAATTCAATTGTACAAAAAACAACATAATTAAATTAAATATCAAGCAAATACTTAAATAATATTAATGAACAGAGTTACCAGAAACAAGGTAACATAACGATTTATAAACAAATATAAAGTTACTACATATTAAAACTATGTAAATGTACATAACGATGTGCAAAAAAATTTTGGGGAAACAATCAAAGTAAACTACCTTAAATGAAGGTCCTTAATTCACACATTTGACCATCACATCACAGTTTTGTTCCTCTGTTCTTCACCACCCACACCACTCCACCCACTCCTTAAAACCTGGGCTTCCTGGCTTTTCTGGAGGCAAAGTCATTTATGACATCACTGTAAGAAATCTGATGGCCGACTTTGTTATTAATACTAATCACTGCCATGTACGAGTCTGACTCAGACTCGTACATGCAAAAAATAAAAAATACGAATATTTTGTTAATTGCTTTTGGGGGCCCCCTGGTGGCCGCGGGGCCCTAAGCAAGCGCTTAGTACGCTTATGCCTTGGGCCGGCTCTGTTTCAACGTTATGTTTAAGTTGCTCAACTTCAGAGCTTAATTCAACCAGTTCTCAACATTGTTTCAATGTCTTGTGCCTGCTGGGAATACTTCCTGAATTTTGCCGAGTACTAGATAGTGTTTATTCTTTGGGGTGAAAATTAAAATACGGGAAATGGTTGAAATGGGGATGGAAGGGACACATATTTGAGTTCCCCAGAGAAGACGGGAGAGTTGACAAAGGTCTTAACTCATTCTCCTTCTATGCCACATCAATGTGGAATGCACTCCCAACAGGTATAAAAGAAAGGGCATCTCTATCCTCCTTCAAAACCGCACTAAAAGTTCACCTCCAGGCAACTACAACCCTAAACTAACACCCTCCCCGGATTGCTAATAATCAAAATGTAGATACCTTTTCTTATGCTTTCGGAATATGTACTGTACTGTGCAATCTACTAATAAAAGTCTCAATCAATCAAAAAAAGACCCGTATGCAGTCTCAGTCTCAATCTCAGCAATGCGGCATGGCCAAACTCCCTGTAAAATGGACTTTGTCCCTAAAATAAAATGGGTTATTGTACTTATTAGCGTAACTCCCAAGCTGCCTGCGGCTTTGCCAGCATGCGATGAACATGTGCAGCAAACATGCCATTAATCCGTGCTAGTGCCATGCTTCTGCAGCTAAGATCTCATGCGACCATCCTCTCTCATCTATTTGGATCACGCATGAGTTCACCAGGAGAGAAAATCCTCTCCGTATTTGACCTCAATACCGCAAGGACACTCAGAATCTCTCTGGTGGCGGTGCAGCTGCGGGACGAGCTAACTCTGCGAGGAGATAAATACATACCATGGCCAGCAGACTGGAGAGAGGCGAACGCGTGCAGCTGTGAGCACCAAAACACACGAGCTGGCCGAGTCACGGCAGCGTTTCTGGGTGTTGTTGATAAATGGCTTTGGCTTTGCATAGTAGAGTTTTAAATTGCACTTACAAATGTAGCGACAATTGTAGTTACTGACAGTGGCTTTCTGAAGTGTTCCTGAGCCCATGTGGTGATATCCTTTACACACTGACGTGGCTTTTTGATGCAGTACCGCCTGAGGGATCCAAGGCGCCACTTACTTACGTGCAGTGATTTCTCCAGATTCTCTGAACCTTTTGATGATATTACGGACTGTAGATGGTGAAATCCCTCAATTCCTTGCATTAGTTTGTTGAGAAATGTCATTACCCTCAAAAGTGTGGAGAGTTTGTGTTGTAAAGATTGCATGTGTGGTACATTTACAGTACTTTGGCTTCCCTGTTGCTGTTTTGGACGTCAGTCAAGTGGCTACAGGAGGAAGGGCGTTCATATGGCCATGTTCGCCGTCCGCACGGACCGGACTTTGGCCGAGAGCTGGTGGGCAGCCTGGGACGGAGTCTGCTCTCTTGGTTGCTCTGTTCCTGTCTTTGGCCCCCAAACCCCAGCAGACCAGAGGTGGGTATGTACAGTGTATGTGGGTGTTGTAATTGTGTTTGTATTTTGTCTATGCACGGTGCAATCAAATGTGTGCAATATTTATCTTTTATTGCTAATTTTTGGGGTTTTTTAATTGGGTTTTATTTTTGTAGCTGTATATAGAGCTCTGTGCTTTTTTAATGTCTTCTATCAATCAATCAAAGTTGACTTAAATAGCTCTAAATCACGAGTGTCTCAATGGGCTGCACAAGCAACAATGACATCCTGGGCTCAGATCCCACAATGTCCTTTGTGGTCTTTCATGTTCCCCTCTTGTTTTATTGTGATTTGACCTCAGCTTTTGTGTACTTTTTGTATCTAACCCTAACCCTAACCCTAACCCTAACCCTAACCCTGGTGGGATAAATAAAGTCTATTCCATCCTATCCCTTCCCAAGCAATCCCTCCAGAGCTCTCGGACTTCCATGAGACTGACACACATCCTGACCTGGTAAGCAAATAAGTGCTGAGCACAAATACCGTGAATTCCGGACCACAAGCCGCTACTATTTTCATCGCTTTGAACCCCGCGGCTTATCATAATTTATGGATTTTTCTTCGTTTTTGTAATAAACAAACAAAGACATTTAAATAGGGTGTTATTGTTTGTGCTATGGCGCCATCTTTTGGACGAGCCTGCTCACTGCAGGTGCTACGGGGTGAACGTCTACAATATTTCCTTCTGTTCAGCGCTTTCAACCGGAAGTACAAGTGCTGTACTGTCGTCTAGTCGTCTATTGTGTTTCTACTTGTGTGGATTCTTCATTCATCACTCTAAGCAACGTTGGTGAGTTTTACAATATAACTAAAACAATCCTTACTACACTAAACCGTCCCATGTGTGATGTCTGTAGCAGTGTTTTCACACATATATTTGTACGTGTTATCGTAATGTAATGAAGCTAGCATCGTTAGCATCAGCTAAGATGCTAACACGTTTACGAGTGTTAGTATTATTAATTTACAATAACATTATTTTTGTATTGTTTCACTTTCACAAATTTCTCAGTAAATTCACCAGGGAGTTATTGAGTCGGTTTAGCTCAGGGGTGTCCAATTTTTTCCCAGCGAGGGCCACATAAATACAAATTAAAGGCTGCGGGGCCACTTTGATGCAATGATTGTACAAAACCAATACAATATGAGTCAATCAATACATTATATACTAAACTACCTGAACACAACATCCATATTTTAGCATTGTGTTACTTGTAACAACATATATTCTACGTAAAGTTGCCCTATATTATATACTACAGTAGTATTGGCCTCTAGACGAGACCAAAACAATCAGACCGCGCTGTTCAGTATCGATGGTTGTCTCAGTATTACTGACATTAGCATGCTAACTTCCTCAGCCAATTTTATAACCGAACTGAGTCATTTAACTTGGTACTTCAAACATGATAACTGTTAGCATGCCAAAATTAAAATTCTAACATATTAGCATTGTAACTATTTTAGTCAGTTAGCATGTTAACATTAGCATGCTAACTTCTTGGCTACTTTTACATGCATAGGCTTCATAGTCATTCTGTCTGGGTACTTGACACGTTCCGACTGTTAGCATGTTAACATTAGCATGCTAACTTCTCAGCTACTTTTACATGCATAGGCTTCATAGTCATTCTGTCTGGGTACTTGACACGTTCCGACTGTTAGCATGTTAACATTAGCATGCTAACTTCTCAGCTACTTTTACATGCATAGGCTTAATAGCCATTCTGTCTGGGTACTTGACACGTTCCGACTGTTAGCATGTTAACATTAGCATGCTAGCTTCTCAGCTACTTTTACATGCATAGGCTTCATAGCCATTCTGTCTTGGTACTTGACACGTTCCGACTGTTAGCATGTTAACATTAGCATGCTAACTTCTCAGCTACTTTTACATGCATAGGCTTCATAGTCATTCTGTCTGGGTACTTGACACGTTCCGACTGTTAGCATGTTAACATTAGCATGCTAACTTCTCAGCTACTTTTACATGCATAGGCTTCATAGTCATTCTGTCTGGGTACTTGACACGTTCCGACTGTTAGCATGTTAACATTAGCATGCTAACTTCTCAGCTACTTTTACATGCATAGGCTTCATAGTCATTCTGTCTGGGTACTTGACACGTTCCGACTGTTAGCATGTTAACATTAGCATGCTAACTTCTCGGCTACTTTTACATGCATAGGCTTCATAGTCATTCTGTCTGGGTACTTGACACGTTCCGACTGTTAGCATGTTAACATTAGCATGCTAATTTCTCAGCTACTTTTACATGCATAGGCTTCATAGTCATTCTGTCTGGGTACTTGACACGTTCCGACTGTTAGCATGCTAACATTAGCATTTTCCATTCGGCTTGTGCATTCCAGCATTCACACGCAGATGCCAAAATTGCTTCTTCTTTGTTTTTCTGGTGTAATAATCTAATACGGGATATTTTTATTTTGTGTTTTTATGTGTCGTGGGCCAATAAAAAAACAAGCTGCGGGCCGCACTTTGGACACCCGTGGTTTGACTGATTGGGGAGCTAGCTTCCGGAGCGAGTGGGTCCATGACCATGACTTCTGTTTTGTTTGATGCGCCATTTTACTGCCTTGTTACAGACACCGTTTGGAAACAGTGAAGGTATGTAAATAAACATTTCTGTGTAAGTAACTCATTTGACAACATATATATCTGCGGCTTATAGCCCGGTGTGGCTAATATATGGAAACAAAATGTTTCTTCTACAAACCCTGTTTCCATATGAGTTGGGAAATTGTGTTAGATGTAAATATAAACGGAATACAATGATTTGCAAATCCTTTTCAAGCCATATTCAGTTGAATATGCTACAAAGACAACATATTTCATGTTCAAACTCATAAACATTTTTTGCAAATAAACATGATTTGCAAATCATTGTATTGCGTTTATATTTACATTTAACACAATTTACCAACTCATATGGAAAAGGGGTTTGTAAAATGTAATGGGTGTGACTTATATACAGGTGCAGCCTCTAGTCCGAAACTCAAAGGCGACGACAAGGTGGGCTGATATCATATGTGGCATTTTGTGCCGCTTGTTACCTTCAAAATCAATAGGGTGCTTGCTGGAGAAGACCTGAACCTGGAGGTGGCAGTGGCTAACAATGG
>NC_084756.1:14500398-14520398 GCF_033978785.1 Entelurus aequoreus
GGAGCAGGAGCAGGAGCAGGAGCAGGCCAGCATTCCAGCACTTTCCTGGCCAAACATAAATAAAAAGCAGTTTCAATTGTGGGATTGTTGAACTTTGTGTTCATTCAGAAGAAATCAAACAGAATCAAGTCCACAACAAATAAAAGATGACTTTGATTGCAATTGTTATGACTTTCTTTGGTAATTATATCTATTACTTTTTTGGACGGATCTGACAATCTAGTGTCGTGTATTTACTTTATTCCCATTTATATACTTCATTTTGAGAGAATCTTTATATTGGTGGGATTTTGAGCCAATAAATGAAGCTAATACAGCAGTCATTATGAAAATATACATGTACATGTTCTCCCCCTGACTGCCTGGGTTTTATAGCTATTTGTAGCATACATTTAGTATACATTGTATATGTTTTAAAATACAACTAGGGCTACTGATTCTTTTATTTCTTCTTTCTATGCAGCCCTCGAAGGAAATGTGCTCGAGTCATAGTCTTCGTGTGTATATATATATATATATATATATATATATATATATATATATATATATATATATATATATATATATATATATATATATATATATATATATATATATATAGATATATAGATTAATTTAGTCATCGATTCGTTGGATCTATGCTATGCGCATGCGCAGAGGCTTTTTTAAAAAAAAAAAAAACCTTTATTTATAAACTGCAACATGTACAAACAGCTGAGAAACAATAATCAAAATAAGTATGGTGCCAGGATGATGTTTTTTTTCAATAAAATACTGGAAAGGATAGAAATGTAGCTTGTCTCTTTTATCCGATTATTAATCGACTAATCGAAGTAATAATCGACAGATTCATCTATTATCAAATTAATCGTTAGTTGCAGCCCCAATATATATATATATATATATATATATATATATATATATATATATATATATATATATATATATATATATATATATATATATATATATATATATATATATATATATATATATATATATATATATATATATATATATATATATATATATATATATATATATATATATATATATATATATATATATATATATATATATATATATATATATATATATATATATATATATGTGTGTGTGTATATATATAAGGTAAGTATACGTGTGAATCTTGCATGGAACATGAAAAGTAAACATTTTAGAATAATACAAAAAAAAAGAAGTTAGAACAATAGTAATAGCATATGTGTGTGTGTATATATATAAGGTAAGTATACGTGTGAATCTTGCATGGAACATGAAAAGTAAACATTTTAGAATAATACAAAAAAAAAGAAGTTAGAACAATAGTAATAGCAGTCTATATTTTTTCTTTTTGGAGTATTGTGATTTGCAAAATTTTAAAATGAGTAGTGAGTAGAAGAGCGAGGTAAATAAAGTCTATCTGTGTTGGCCCTGCAATGAGGTGGCGACTTGTCCAGGGTGTACCCCGCCTTCCGCCCGATTGTAGCCCGAAGGGAATAAGCGGTAGAAATGGATGGATGGATGGATGGTATATTCTGCACATATTCATCATGTGGGCTTGAGAAAAAAAAGAGTCCAACATTGCCATCTAGTGGGCAAGCAGGGTGATTACATTTACACAAATAAATACATCATTCACTCCAACTTACATTTACACAAATAAATACATCATTCACTCCAACTTACATTTACACAAATAAATACATCATTCACTCCACTTACATTTACACAATAAATACATCAACACTCCAACTTACATTACACAAATAAATACATCATCACTCCAACTTACATTACACAAATAAATACATCATTCACTCCAACTTACATTTACACAAATAAATACATCATCACCCAACTTACACCACAACATTACACATACATCCAACTTACATCCCAAATAAACATCATCACTCCAACTTACATTACACAAATAAATACATCATTCACACCAACTACATTTACACAAATAAATACATCATTCACTCCAACTTACATTACACAAATAAATACATCATTCACTCCAACTTACATTTACACAAATAAATACATCATTCACTCCAACTTACACAATAATACACATCACTCAACTACATTACATCACAAACAATACATCATTCACTCCAACTCATTTACACAATAAATACATCATTCACCAACTTACATTTACACAAATAAATACATCATTCACTCCAACTTACATTTACACAAATAAATACATCATTCACTCCAACTTACATTTACACAAATAAATACATCATTCACTCCAACTTACATTTACACAAAAAATACATCATTCACTCCAACTTACATTTACACAAATAAATACATCATTCACTCCAACTTACATTTACACAAATAAATACATCATTCACTCCAACTTACATTTACACAAATAAATACATCATTCACTCCAACTTACATTTACACAAATAAATACATCATGCACTTCAACTTACATTTACACAAATAAATACATCATTCACTCCAACTTACATTTACACAAATAAATACATCATTCACTCCAACTTACATTTACACAAATAAATACATCATTCACTCCAACTTACATTTACACAAATAAATACATCATTCACTCCAACTTACATTTACACAAATAAATACATCATGCACTCCAACTTACATTTACACAAATAAATACATCATTCACACTCCAACTTACATTTACACAAATAAAAACATCATTCACTCCAACTTACATTTACACAAATAAATACATCATTCACTCCAACTTACATTTACACAAATAAATACATCATTCACTCCAACTTACATTTACACAAATAAATACATCATTCACTCCAACTTACATTTACACAAATAAATACATCATTCACTCCAACTTACATTTACACAAATAAATACATCATTCACTCCAACTTACATTTACACAAATAAATACATCATTCACTCCAACTTACATTTACACAAATAAATACATCATTCACTCCAACTTACATTTACACAAATAAATACATCATTCACTCCAACTTACATTTACACAAATAAATACATCATTCACTCCAACTTACATTTACACAAATAAATACATCATGCACTCCAACTTACATTTACACAAATAAATACATCATTCACTCCAACTTACATTTACACAAATAAATACATCATTCACTCCAACTTACATTTACACAAATAAATACATCATGCACTCCAACTTACATTTACACAAATAAATACATAATTCACTCCAACTTACATTTACACAAATAAATACATCATGCACTCCAACTTACATTTACACAAATAAATACATCATTCACTCCAACTTACATTTACACAAATAAATACATCATTCACTCCAACTTACATTTACACAAATAAATACATCATTCACTCCAACTTACATTTACACAAATAAATACATAATGCACTCCAACTTACATTTACACAAATAAATACATCATTCACTCCAACTTACATTTACACAAATAAATACATCATTCACTCCAACTTACATTTACACAAATAAATACATCATTCACTCCAACTTACATTTACACAAATGAATACATCATTCACTCCAACTTACATTTACACAAATAAATACATCATGCACTCCAACTTACATTTACACAAATAAATACATAATTCACTCCAACTTACATTTACACAAATAAATACATCATGCACTCCAACTTACATTTACACAAATAAATACATCATTCACTCCAACTTACATTTACACAAATAAATACATCATTCACTCCAACTTACATTTACACAAATAAATACATCATTCACTCCAACTTACATTTACACAAATAAATACATAATGCACTCCAACTTACATTTACACAAATAAATACATCATTCACTCCAACTTACATTTACACAAATAAATACATCATTCACTCCAACTTACATTTACACAAATAAATACATCATTCACTCCAACTTACATTTATACAAATAAATACATAATGCACTCCAACTTACATTTACACAAATAAATACATCATTCACTCCAACTTACATTTACACAAATAAATACATCATTCACTCCAACTTACATTTACACAAATAAATACATCATTCACTCCAACTTCAACTCCAAAGATCTTTTGTTGTCAGTTTCTCCACACAAACTTCCTTTCACCACCTAAAACAAGTTATTGTATCACAAATGACACTAAACGTTTGGCATTAGCAGCTTTATTTATTATTATTAATATTATTCTTTCTGCATTTCAACTCTGTGAGATCTGATGTCTGTCCTCCCAGCTGTTGTTACACCTCATGTTGTTACACCTCATGTTGTTACACCTCATGTTGTTACACCTCATGTTGTTAAACCTCATGTTGTTACCTCATGTTACACCTCATGTTGTTACACCTCATGTTGTTACACCTCATGTTGTTACATGTCATGTTGTTACACCTCATGTTGTTAAACCTCATGTTGTTACACCTCTTGTTGTTACACCTCATGTTGTTACACGTCATGTTGTTACACCTCATGTTGTTACACGTCATGTTGTTACACGTCATGTTGTTACACCTCATGTTGTTACACGTCATGTTGTTACACGTCATGTTGTTACACCTCATGTTGTTACATGTCATGTTGTTACACCTCATGTTGTTACACCTCATGTTGTTACACGTCATGTTGTTACACCTCATGTTGTTACACGTCATGTTGTTACACCTCATGTTGTTACACCTCATGTTCTTACACCTCATGTTGTTACACCTCATGTTGTTACACCTCATGTTGTTATACCTCATTGTGGTTACACGTCATGTTGTTACACCTCATGTTGTTACACCTCATGTTGTTACACGTCATGTTGTTACACCTCATGTTGTTACAGTGACGTCATCGGCCATCGCAATCATTCATGTCGGCATTTTCATTTCACAGAAACTTGGAGAAGGAAGTTGGCCAAACATGTACAACTACTGTACTACTGTACAACTACTGTACAACTACTGTACTACTGTACAACTACTGTACAACTACTGTACAACTACTGTACTACTGTACAACCTGCTGTCATGTGCATCGCATACACAAATACACACACAACACTTTTTTCCCGCCACACAGAAAAGTGTTGATTGTCTCTTGTACACAAATCTAGAAGGTAGGATCTAGAATATTTATCAGGAAAGTTTAAGAGGCACTTGAGTAAGCTCCAGCTAACATAGTCAACCACTACACATAACTGTCATTAACGTCATGCTACAATATGAAGTAGAAAACATAAAACCCGGAATATTAAAAGTGTGAAAGTTTGACTGCTTCCTGGACGACCTCCTTAAAGTTTTGTAATCAGAAATATCAAACAGTTTAAATTCACTAAACGACAAAACTTTAACGCTGCATCGGCTTGGCGGCAACGAGCTAGCATGATCTGCCTATGTATGCATGCATGTGTGATGTATCATGTTGTATGCATGCATGTGTGATGCATCATGTTGTATGCATGCATGTGTGATGTATCATGTTATATGCATGCATGTGTGATGTATCATGTTGTATGCATGCATGTGTGATGCATCATGTTGTATGCATGCATGTGTGATGCATCATGTTGTATGCATGCATGTGTGATGTATCATGTTGTATGCATGCATGTGTGATGTACCATGTTGTATGCATGCATGTGTGATGCATCATGTTGTATGCATGCATGTGTGATGTATCATGTTGTATGCATGCATGTGTGATGTATCATGTTGTATGCATGCATGTGTGATGTATCATGTTGTATGCATGCATGTGTGATGTATCATGTTGTAGGCATGCATGTGTGATGTATCATGTTGTATGCATGCATGTGTTATGTATCATGTTGTATGCATGCATGTGTGATGCATTATGTTGTATGCATGCATGTGTGATGTATCATGTTGTATGCATGCATGTGTGATGCATCATGTTGTATGCATGCATGTGTGATGTATCATGTTGTATGCATGCATGTGTGATGTATCATGTTGTATGCATGCATGTGTGATGCATCATGTTGTATGCATGCATGTGTGATGCATCATGTTGTATACATGCATGTGTGATGTATCATGTCGTATGCATGCATGTGTGATGTACCATGTTGTATGCATGCATGTGTGATGCATCATGTTGTATGCATGCATGTGTGATGTATCATGTTGTATGCATGCATGTGTGATGTATCATGTTGTATGCATGCATGTGTGATGTATCATGTTGTATGCATGCATGTGTGATGCATCATGTTGTATGCATGCATGTGTGATGTATCATGTTGTATGCATGCATGTGTGATGTATCATGTTGTATGCATGCATGTGTGATGTACCATGTTGTATGCATGCATGTGTGATGCATCATGTTGTATGCATGCATGTGTGATGTATCATGTTGTATGCATGCATGTGTGATGTATCATGTTGTATGCATGCATGTGTGATGCATCATGTTGTATGCATGCATGTGTGATGTATCATGTTGTATGCATGCATGTGTGATGTATCATGTTGTATGCATGCATGTGTGATGCATCATGTTGTATGCATGCATGTGTGATGCATCATGTTGTATACATGCATGTGTGATGTATCATGTTGTATGCATGCATGTGTGATGTACCATGTTGTATGCATGCATGTGTGATGCATCATGTTGTATGCATGCATGTGTGATGTATCATGTTGTATGCATGCATGTGTGATGTACCATGTTGTATGCATGCATGTGTGATGCATCATGTTGTATGCATGCATGTGTGATGTATCATGTTGTATGCATGCATGTGTGATGTATCATGTTGTATGCATGCATGTGTGATGTATCATGTTGTATGCATGCATGTGTGATGTATCATGTTGTAGGCATGCATGTGTGATGTATCATGTTGTATGCATGCATGTGTGATGTACCATGTTGTATGCATGCATGTGTGATGCATCATGTTGTATGCATGCATGTGTGATGTATCATGTTGTATGCATGCATGTGTGATGTATCATGTTGTATGCATGCATGTGTGATGTATCATGTTGTATGCATGCATGTGTGATGTATCATGTTGTAGGCATGCATGTGTGATGTATCATGTTGTATGCATGCATGTGTTATGTATCATGTTGTATGCATGCATGTGTGATGCATTATGTTGTATGCATGCATGTGTGATGTATCATGTTGTATGCATGCATGTGTGATGCATCATGTTGTATGCATGCATGTGTGATGTATCATGTTGTATGCATGCATGTGTGATGTATCATGTTGTATGCATGCATGTGTGATGCATCATGTTGTATGCATGCATGTGTGATGCATCATGTTGTATACATGCATGTGTGATGTATCATGTCGTATGCATGCATGTGTGATGTACCATGTTGTATGCATGCATGTGTGATGCATCATGTTGTATGCATGCATGTGTGATGTATCATGTTGTATGCATGCATGTGTGATGTATCATGTTGTATGCATGCATGTGTGATGTATCATGTTGTATGCATGCATGTGTGATGCATCATGTTGTATGCATGCATGTGTGATGTATCATGTTGTATGCATGCATGTGTGATGTATCATGTTGTATGCATGCATGTGTGATGTACCATGTTGTATGCATGCATGTGTGATGCATCATGTTGTATGCATGCATGTGTGATGTATCATGTTGTATGCATGCATGTGTGATGTATCATGTTGTATGCATGCATGTGTGATGCATCATGTTGTATGCATGCATGTGTGATGTATCATGTTGTATGCATGCATGTGTGATGTATCATGTTGTATGCATGCATGTGTGATGCATCATGTTGTATGCATGCATGTGTGATGCATCATGTTGTATACATGCATGTGTGATGTATCATGTTGTATGCATGCATGTGTGATGTACCATGTTGTATGCATGCATGTGTGATGCATCATGTTGTATGCATGCATGTGTGATGTATCATGTTGTATGCATGCATGTGTGATGTACCATGTTGTATGCATGCATGTGTGATGCATCATGTTGTATGCATGCATGTGTGATGTATCATGTTGTATGCATGCATGTGTGATGTATCATGTTGTATGCATGCATGTGTGATGTATCATGTTGTATGCATGCATGTGTGATGTATCATGTTGTAGGCATGCATGTGTGATGTATCATGTTGTATGCATGCATGTGTGATGTATCATGTTGTATGCATGCATGTGTGATGCATCATGTTGTATGCATGCATGTGTGATGCATCATGTTGTATGCATGCATGTGTGATGTATCATGTTGTATGCATGCATGTGTGATGCATCATGTTGTATGCATGCATGTGTGATGCATCATGTTGTATACATGCATGTGTGATGTATCATGTTGTATGCATGCATGTGTGATGTACCATGTTGTATGCATGCATGTGTGATGCATCATGTTGTATGCATGCATGTGTGATGTATCATGTTGTATGCATGCATGTGTGATGTATCATGTTGTATGCATGCATGTGTGATGTATCATGTTGTATGCATGCATGTGTGATGCATCATGTTGTATGCATGCATGTGTGATGTATCATGTTGTATGCATGCATGTGTGATGCATCATGTTGTATGCATGCATGTGTGATGCATCATGTTGTATACATGCATGTGTGATGTATCATGTTGTATGCATGCATGTGTGATGTACCATGTTGTATGCATGCATGTGTGATGCATCATGTTGTATGCATGCATGTGTGATGTATCATGTTGTATGCATGCATGTGTGATGTATCATGTTGTATGCATGCATGTGTGATGTATCATGTTGTATGCATGCATGTGTGATGCATCATGTTGTATGCATGCATGTGTGATGTATCATGTTGTATGCATGCATGTGTGATGTATCATGTTGTATGCATGCATGTGTGATGTACCATGTTGTATGCATGCATGTGTGATGCATCATGTTGTATGCATGCATGTGTGATGTATCATGTTGTATGCATGCATGTGTGATGTATCATGTTGTATGCATGCATGTGTGATGCATCATGTTGTATGCATGCATGTGTGATGTATCATGTTGTATGCATGCATGTGTGATGTATCATGTTGTATGCATGCATGTGTGATGCATCATGTTGTATGCATGCATGTGTGATGCATCATGTTGTATACATGCATGTGTGATGTATCATGTTGTATGCATGCATGTGTGATGTACCATGTTGTATGCATGCATGTGTGATGCATCATGTTGTATGCATGCATGTGTGATGTATCATGTTGTATGCATGCATGTGTGATGTACCATGTTGTATGCATGCATGTGTGATGCATCATGTTGTATGCATGCATGTGTGATGTATCATGTTGTATGCATGCATGTGTGATGTATCATGTTGTATGCATGCATGTGTGATGTATCATGTTGTATGCATGCATGTGTGATGTATCATGTTGTAGGCATGCATGTGTGATGTATCATGTTGTATGCATGCATGTGTGATGTATCATGTTGTATGCATGCATGTGTGATGCATCATGTTGTATGCATGCATGTGTGATGCATCATGTTGTATGCATGCATGTGTGATGTATCATGTTGTATGCATGCATGTGTGATGCATCATGTTGTATGCATGCATGTGTGATGCATCATGTTGTATACATGCATGTGTGATGTATCATGTTGTATGCATGCATGTGTGATGTACCATGTTGTATGCATGCATGTGTGATGCATCATGTTGTATGCATGCATGTGTGATGTATCATGTTGTATGCATGCATGTGTGATGTATCATGTTGTATGCATGCATGTGTGATGTATCATGTTGTATGCATGCATGTGTGATGCATCATGTTGTATGCATGCATGTGTGATGTATCATGTTGTATGCATGCATGTGTGATGTATCATGTTGTATGCATGCATGTGTGATGTACCATGTTGTATGCATGCATGTGTGATGCATCATGTTGTATGCATGCATGTGTGATGTATCATGTTGTATGCATGCATGTGTGATGTATCATGTTGTATGCATGCATGTGTGATGCATCATGTTGTATGCATGCATGTGTGATGTATCATGTTGTATGCATGCATGTGTGATGTATCATGTTGTATGCATGCATGTGTGATGCATCATGTTGTATGCATGCATGTGTGATGCATCATGTTGTATACATGCATGTGTGATGTATCATGTTGTATGCATGCATGTGTGATGTACCATGTTGTATGCATGCATGTGTGATGCATCATGTTGTATGCATGCATGTGTGATGTATCATGTTGTATGCATGCATGTGTGATGTACCATGTTGTATGCATGCATGTGTGATGCATCATGTTGTATGCATGCATGTGTGATGTATCATGTTGTATGCATGCATGTGTGATGTATCATGTTGTATGCATGCATGTGTGATGTATCATGTTGTATGCATGCATGTGTGATGTATCATGTTGTAGGCATGCATGTGTGATGTATCATGTTGTATGCATGCATGTGTGATGTATCATGTTGTATGCATGCATGTGTGATGCATCATGTTGTATGCATGCATGTGTGATGCATCATGTTGTATGCATGCATGTGTGATGCATCATGCTGTATGCATGCATGTGTGATGTATCATGTTGTATGCATGCATGTGTGATGTATCATGTTGTATGCATGCATGTTCCAAATAAACACAACTCAACACTCCATCAGCAATATAATATATAATATATGTTATAGTCAGTTGTAATATCCAGGCTGTATTCTTCATAAAACATCAGATTCTTCCAACAAAACTATGTGGATGAATGTGTAATGACGAGATGCGGCCACAAGGGGGCAGTACTGCATCACTTGTGTTTTGTAACACGCCTGCACTTCCTTCAATGTCAGACTGCAGACCAACCTTTTACAATGACACATGTTAACATTTAGAATGCAACATGTTACCATTGTGTGCCTTTGTTACATTGATACACTAAAGTTAGTTTTGTACACACATTGATACACTAAAGTTAGTTTTGTAGACACATTGACACACTAAAGTTAGTTTTGTAGACACATTGATAGATTTATACATTTATATGTATATTGTGTGTACACGTATATGTCTATTGTGTGTACATTTATATGTATATTGTGTGTACATTTATATGTATATTGTGTGTACATTTATACGTATATTGTGTGTACATTTATATGTATATTGTGTGTACACGTATATGTATATTGTGTGTACATTTATATGCATATTGTGTGTACACGTATATGTATATTGTGTGTACATGGATATGTATATTGTGTGTACATTTATATGAGTTATTGTGTGTACATTTATATGTATATTGTGTGTACATGTATATGTATATTGTGTGTACATGTATATGTATATTGTGTGTACATGTATATGTATATTGTGTGTACATGTATATGAGTTCTTAAAAACCACATGTTTGTTAAAAGATGTTAGTGTGGTACAAGTACTTTTTGACCACATTTAGCAATACCACCATAATAATGATAATAACATTGTATGTATGGTTTTGTTGGAGTATATTTGAGGTCGGCCTGCACCTCCTTAACAGAGGCGCAAACTATTTTAATGCTTTTGGTTGTGATTTTTAAGAGAGTATATTTTATTTGTATTATTTGTTTGTTTTATTTAACTTGGACATTTCAAAGTTTGTATTCCAATTACAACGGTAAAATATACAAGAACTACAATTTTATTGCATATGAAAAGATACACCGTCTTTTTCGGACCATGATTTGCTACTTTTTTCCTACGCTTTGAACACTGCGGCTTATAAAAGGGTGTGGCTAATTTCTGGATTTTTCTTAGCTAAAGGCACAATGTTTGGTATTCACCAAATAGTTTTCATAAAACACCGACAGAGGCACTGAAAAGGTGTGTTATTGTTTGTGCTATGGCGCCATCTTTGGGACGAGTTTTCTCACTGCAAGTGCTGCGGGGTTGAACATGTACTTCCTGTTTTGTGCTTTGAACTGGAAGTATATCCTTTTTTGTCTACTATTCGTCCGTAGCGTATCTACTTGTATGGATTCTTCCTTCGTCACTCCAAGCAACGTTTGTAAGTTTTACAATATAACTAAAACTATTCTTGCCTGCTAAAGTGTCCCATGTGTGATGTCTGTAGGAGTGTTTTCACGCATATATTTGTACGTGTTATCGTACACCAAAGGGTTTAGGTAAAAAAATGTGTCATTATTTAGTATTATTATTATTATTCAAGGTCTAAATCTCCAATCTCTGTCAATATAAAGTGTTTTTTCAAGTTTTAAGTTGTATGCTCTTTTTGTCAAAGAAAACCCATTTTTTTTATGGAAAAAACACAAAATATGCAATATTTTCCCCCCAATAACATTTTAAAGTGAAATATTTGAGATGATATAATAATTGGAGCTCATAGCATAACTCATAACAACATTCATTCATTATTATTTTTCAGCAGCTTAAATAGACACTTAAAAAAAAAAAGTCCCACTAAAATGATCGGGGATCCAACAGGGTCCTGCTCAGTAAAGTATTAACAAATAAATCATTCTTATTTTTTAACTTTTAACACAATAGTCTCAAGATCAACTTCAGATCTATCCGTCAATTATAACTTTTGTTGTTGTTTATGTTTTTTGTTTGTTTATTTTAGGCCCTTCTTTAAACAAAAAAGCTTAGTTTTTTTATATGGCAGACACAAAATATTTTCCCCAAAAAATATTCCAAAGTGGAATATTTAATGTGACGTAATTTGAGCTTTGAATAGGTCAATAATTCATAATGACATTGATTTTGATTCATTATTATTTTTTAAAGAAAGAAACTGCCTGCATGTCAGCTTTGTGTTATTAGAGTAAACATTGCAACATGTTCTTGTTACATTTCACCTGTTTGCTCTTTTATACCACTTTTTATGTTTTTTATTTTTTAAATCATATTTTTAGAATGTGCCACGGGGCTGTTAAAAAATTACCTGCGGGCCCCAAATGGCCCCCGGGCCGCACTTTGGACACCCCTGATATACTCATTAACAGGCAGTAATATACATGTAAATGCATTCATAACATAATATAAATAACAACAACATATATTAACTATGCATGAACTTCAACAAGTTTCTAAGCTTCAGAGCCATAAATGGCGATTAGGTGGTCTCTGTCGCCATCTAGAGGCCAAACTACGCCATCGCAGTTGCAATGACGTTAAAGGCCTACTGAAATGATTTTTTTTATTTAAACGGGAATAGCAGATCCATTCTATGTGTCATACTTGATCATTTTGCGATATTGCCATATTTTTGCTGAAAGGATTTAGTAGAGAAAATCGACGATAAAGTTCGCAACTTTTGCTCGCTGATAAAAAAAAAGCCTTGCCTGTAGCGGAAGTAGCGTGACGTCACAGGAGCTAGTATTCCTCACAATTCCCCGTTGTTTACAATGGAGCGAGAGAGATTCGGACCGAGAAAGTGATGATTACCCCATTAATTTGAGTGAGGATGAAAGATTCGTAGATGAGGAACGTTACAGTGAAGGACTTGAGAGGCAGTGATGGACGTATCTTTTTCCGCTCTGACCGTAACTTAGGTACAAGCTGGCTCATTGGATTCCACACTCTCCTTTTTCTATTGTGGATCACGGATTTGTATTTTAAACCACCTGGGATACTATATCCTCTTGAAAATGAGAGTCCAGCACGCGAAATGGACATTCACAGTGACTGAACATGTAAATACACGATTAATAATATTCAGCTTTGCGAAGCTAAAAAAAAATAGAAGCTAACCTAGCAACGTAGCCAACGTGATAGCATAGCAGTCTCAAATGCAGATAGAAACTAAATTTTAAAAAAACCCTGACTGGATGGATAGACAGAAGATCAAAAATACTATTAAACCATGAACATGTAAATACACGATTAATAATATTCAGCTTTTCGAAGCTAAAAAAACAGAAGCTAACCTAGCTATGTAGCCAACGTGATAGCATCAGTCTCAAATGCAGATAGAAACTAAATTAAAAAAAACCCTGACTGGATGGATAGACAGAAGATCAAAAATACTATTAAACCATGAACATGTAAATACACGATTAATAATATTCAGCTTTTCGAAGCTAAAAAAACAGAAGCTAACTTAGATGCGTCGGCGGGCTTACTCACTGTAGTGCGTCTGCTATCCTGCTCAAAACACAACACAACCTCCTGGTGTTGGTGTTGCTGTAGTCCGCCGCTCCACCGATCGCACCTACAACTTTCTTATTTGCAGTCTCCATTGTTCATTAAACAAATTGCAAAAGATTCACCAACACAGATGTCCAGAATACTGTGGAATTTTGTCGAAGAAAACAGAGGTATTTGAATTGGGTCCAAACACTTCCCTTGACCTCGTGACGTCACGTGCATACGTCATCATACCACGACGTTTTCAAGCGGAAGTTTCCTGGGAAGTTTAAAATTGCACTTTATAAGTTAACCCGGCCGTATTGGCATGTGTTGCAATGTTAAGATTTCATCATTGATATATAAACTATCAGACTGCGTGGTCGCTAGTAGTGGCTTTCAGTAGGCCTTTAAACAACCTAGGCGTGAATGGAAACGCCGTCAAAGAGACTAATTACCTCTCAATTGACCCAAAAACATCTTAACTTGGCACACGATGCACCAAACATGTGCAGAAGTAGCAAGGCACGACAAATGCTGTAACAATATGTGACAAAACGTACATTTAATTGTCAACGCACACAAGCTGGCCACCATTCATCCACAGCGGATATTCTGACAAAGACGTGCTTTGAAGGGGAAATGACGTCACAGATTGACCCATCAACTTAAAGGCACAGGAACATTACACAACTTATTAACGGCACACTTCCGTACAACAGTACTTGCATTACTATTATGTATTATTATTTAGTCAGTGGTTAATTTAGTCTCTAAATATTGTTGACAAAAATGTTGTTTATCGGCAATAATTTGTAGGTCAATAAATGGCCAAAGTCTAATTATTCTTACAATAAATCAAGCAGTTGTGTACCAAGAAAATATGTCAATTATATGTATTATATATAGCATGCCCAGCAGGCACAAGACACTGAAACAATGTTAAGAAATTGAACAACTCAAACCTAACGTTGAAACAACATGCTTTTTGATGACGTTTAATCAATGTTGGGTTCTGACGTTGATTTGACATTGAAATTTGGTTATTTTCCAACCTATATTCTACAACTCAAATACAATGTTGAAACAACATACGTTTTGACAACATTGAATCAATGTTGGGTTGTGATGTTGATTTGACATTGAAATGTGGTCACTTCCCAACCAACGTTAGACACAACGTTAGACATCAACGTTGTCTCAATTCGCAAACACAACTATTTTGCAATGTTGTTTAGAAATGAGTTTTAAAAAAAAGCAGTTATGTATAATCAGCGTTGTATCAATGTCTTGTGCAGGCCTGGGCAATTATTTTGACTCGGGTGCCACATTTAGAGAACAACATGTGTCTGGGGGCCGGCATATCTATTTTTATAAACACTAATACCAAACCTCACAATAATGTCTGATTGAATGCTAAAATCATCATGACAGACCGCCTTAAAAAACCTAATGGAATTTTACATTTTTCTATGAAGGATAAAACACTGAATATTGACAACATATGAACGTCACACCCCCTTTCCATCCACATATTTTACAACCACCTGAAACACAACAAAAATGCAACAAACAGTGAAATATGAACACAAAGGGTACAAAATAAACCCACTTACAATCTGATATATCACTAAGCTTTACAACTTTGTTGGGAAAATCTCCTTCCGCGTCTGTGGAAACGCTTCCTGCCCACACTGCTTGGTACCTCGTCTGAGCTGCTGTGACTTACATTACCATAGTAACTAATTACATGACCATAGTAACTAATTACATGACCATAGTAACTAATTACATGACCATAGTAACTAATTAGATGACCATAGTAACAAACTAGATGACCATAGTAACTAATTAGATGACCATAGTAACTAACTAGATGACCATAGTAACTAATTAGATGACCATAGTAACTAACTAGATGACCATAGTAACTAATTACATGACCATAGTAACTAATTACATGACCATAGTAACTCATTAGATGACCATAGTAACTAACTAGATGACCATAGTAACTAATTAGATGACCATAGTAACTAATTACATGACCATAGTAACTAACTAGATGACCATAGTAACTAATTAGATGACCATAGTAACTAATTATATGACCATAGTAACTAACTAGATGACCATAGTAACTAATTAGATGACCATAGTAACTAATTACATGACCATAGTAACTCATTAGATGACCATAGTAACTAACTAGATGACCATAGTAACTAATTATATGACCATAGTAACTCATTACATGACCATAGTAACTAACTAGATGACCATAGTAACTAATTCGATGACCATAGTAACTAATTATATGACCATAGTAACTAACTAGATGACCATAGTAACTAATTACATGACCATAGTAACTCATTAGATGACCATAGTAACTAAGTAGATGACCATAGTAACTCATTAGATGACCATAGTAACTCATTAGATGACCATAGTAAGTAATTATATGACCATAGTAACTCATTACATGACCATAGTAACTAAGTAGATGACCATAGTAACTAATTACATGACCATAGTAACTAAGTAGATGACCATAGTAACTAATTCGATGACCATAGTAACTAAGTAGATGACCATAGTAACTAATTAGATGACCATAGTAACTAACTAGATGACCATAGTAACTAATTACATGACCATAGTAACTCATTAGATGACCATAGTAAGTAATTACATGACCATAGTAACTAACTAGATGACCATAGTAACAAATTACATGACCATAGTAACTAAGTAGATGACCATAGTAACTAATTAGATGACCATAGTAACTAAGTAGATGACCATAGTAACTAATCAGATGACCATAGTAACTAATTACATGACCATAGTAACTAATTACATGACCATAGTAACTAACTAGATGACCATAGTAACTAATTCGATGACCATAGTAACTAACTAGATGACCATAGTAACTAATTATATGACAATAGTAACTAACTAGATGACCATAGTAACTAATTACATGACCATAGTAACTAATTCCATGACCATAGTAACTCATTAGATGACCATAGTAACTAACTAGATGACCATAGTAACTAATTAGATGACCATAGTAACTAATTACATGACCATAGTAACTAACTAGATGACCATAGTAACTAATTAGATGACCATAGTAACTAATTATATGACCATAGTAACTAACTAGATGACCATAGTAACTAATTAGATGACCATAGTAACTAATTACATGACCATAGTAACTCATTAGATGACCATAGTAACTAACTAGATGACCATAGTAACTAATTAGATGACCATAGTAACTCATTAGATGACCATAGTAAGTAATTACATGACCATAGTAACTAATTACATGACCATAGTAACTCATTAGATGACCATAGTAACTAACTAGATGACCATAGTAACTAATTAGATGACCATAGTAACTCATTAGATGACCATAGTAAGTAATTACATGACCATAGTAACTAATTACATGACCATAGTAACTAAGTAGATGACCATAGTAACTAATTAGATGACCATAGTAACTAACTAGATGACCATAGTAACTAAGTAGATGACCATAGTAACTAATTAGATGACCATAGTAACTAATCAGATGACCATAGTAACTAATTACATGACCATAGTAACTAATTACATGACCATAGTAACTAACTAGATGACCATAGTAACAAACTAGATGACCATAGTAACTAATTATATGACCATAGTAACTGACTAGATGACCATAGTAACTAATTAGATGACCATAGTAACTAAGTAGATGACCATAGTAACTAATTAGATGACCATAGTAACTAATCAGATGACCATAGTAACTAATTACATGACCATAGTAACTAACTAGATGACCATAGTAACAAACTAGATGACCATAGTAACTAATTAGATGACCATAGTAACTAACTAGATGACCATAGTAACTAATTAGATGACAATAGTAACTAACTAGATGACCATAGTAACTAATTACATGACCATAGTAACTAATTCCATGACCATAGTAACTCATTAGATGACCATAGTGACTAACTAGATGACCATAGTAACTAATTAGATGACCATAGTAACTAATTACATGACCATAGTAACTAATTAGATGACCATAGTAACTAATTATATGACCATAGTAACTAACTAGATGACCATAGTAACTAATTAGATGACCATAGTAACTAATTACATGACCATAGTAACTCATTAGATGACCATAGTAACTAACTAGATGACCATAGTAACTAATTAGATGACCATAGTAACTCATTACATGACCATATTAACTAACTAGATGACCATAGTAACTAATTAGATGACCATAGTAACTAATTATATGACCATAGTAACTCATTAGATGACCTTAGTAACTAAGTAGATGACCATAGTAACTCATTAGATGACCATAGTAACTAACTAGATGACCATAGTAACTCATTAGATGACCATAGTAACTCATTAGATGACCATAGTAAGTAATTATATGACCATAGTAACTCATTACATGACCATAGTAACTAACTAGATGACCATAGTAACTAATTACATGACCATAGTAACTAAGTAGATGACCATAGTAACTAATTCGATGACCATAGTAACTAAGTAGATGACCATAGTAACTAATTAGATGACCATAGTAACTAACTAGATGACCATAGTAACTAACTAGATGACCATAGTAACTCATTAGATGACCATAGTAACTAACTAGATGACCATAGTAACTAATTACATGACCATAGTAACTCATTAGATGACCATAGTAAGTGATTACATGGCCATAGTAACTAACTAGATGACCATAGTAACTAATTACATGACCATAGTAACTAAGTAGATGACCATAGTAACTAATTAGATGACCATAGTAACTAACTAGATGACCATAGTAACTAATTAGATGACCATAGTAACTAAGTAGATGACCATAGTAACTAATTAGATGACCATAGTAACTAAGTAGATGACCATAGTAACTAACTAGATGACCATAGTAACTAATTACATGACCATAGTAACTCATTAGATGACCATAGTAAGTAATTACATGACCATAGTAACTAACTAGATGACCATAGTAACTAATTACATGACCATAGTAACTAAGTAGATGACCATAGTAACTAATTAGATGACCATAGCAACTAACTAGATGACCATAGTAACTAATTAGATGACCATAGTAACTAAGTAGATGACCATAGTAACTAATTAGATGACCATAGTAACTAAGTAGATGACCATAGTAACTAATCAGATGACCATAGTAACTAATTACATGACCATAGCAACTAACTAGATGACCATAGTAACTAATTAGATGACCATAGTAACTAACTAGATGACAATAGTAACTAATTTGATGACCATAGTAACTAACTAGATGACCATATTAACTAATTAGATGACCATAGTAACTAATTACATGACCATAGTAACTAATTAGATGACCATAGTAACTAAGTAGATGACCATAGTAACTCATTAGATGACCATAGTAACTAACTAGATGACCATAGTAACTAATTAGATGACCATAGTAACTAACTAGATGAGCATAGTAACTAATTAGATGAGCATAGTAACTAATTAGATGAGCATAGTAACTAGTATATGATGCAGATTCCAAGCATGTAAAGACTTAGTATAGTTGAAGGTCATTATAAAACATCATAATGGCAGCTACACTTTACATCTTAAAGATGTAAAATACTTTCCTTCACTCCAGTATTATTGGATGTACGATAGTCCTAGAACATCTAATCACACATTTTTGTAACAACAATCATTTTTGATTTGTCAAAGGCTTCCATTTGCGTGGCCTCCTGTGGAGTCT
>NC_084756.1:14525398-14535398 GCF_033978785.1 Entelurus aequoreus
TTAGTAGACTGTTACAACACTGATACTACAATACTCGACATAACCAGATTAGTAGACTGTTACAACGCTGATACTACAATACTCGACATAACCAGATTAGTAGACTGTTACAACGCTGATACTACAATACTGGACATAACCAGATTAGTAGACTGTTACAACACTGATACTACAATACTCGACATAACCAGATTAGTAGACTGTTACAACACTGATACTACAATACTCGACATAACCAGATTAGTAGACTGTTACAATACTGATACTACAATACTGGACATAACCAGATTAGTAGACTGTTACAACACTGATACTACAATACCCGACATAACCAGATTAGTAGACTGTTACAACACTGATACTACAATACTGGACATAACCAGATTAGTAGACTGTTACAACACTGATACTACAATACTCGACATAACCAGATTAGTAGACTGTTACAACACTGATACTACAATACTCGACATAACCAGATTAGTAGACTGTTACAACACTGATACTACAATACTCGACATAACCAGATTAGTAGACTGTTACAACACTGATACTACAATACTCGACATAACCAGATTAGTAGACTGTTACAACGCTGATACTACAATACTCGACATAACCAGATTAGTAGACTGTTACAACGCTGATACTACAATACTGGACATAACCAGATTAGTAGACTGTTACAACACTGATACTACAATACTCGACATAACCAGATTAGTAGACTGTTACAACACTGATACTACAATACTCGACATAACCAGATTAGTAGACTGTTACAACACTGATACTACAATACTGGACATAACCAGATTAGTAGACTGTTACAACACTGATACTACAATACCCGACATAACCAGATTAGTAGACTGTTACAACACTGATACTACAATACTGGACATAACCAGATTAGTAGACTGTTACAACACTGATACTACAATACTCGACATAACCAGATTAGTAGACTGTTACAACACTGATACTACAATACTCGACATAACCAGATTAGTAGACTGTTACAACACTGATACTACAATACCCGACATAACCAGATTAGTAGACTGTTACAACGCTGATACTACAATACTCGACATAACCAGATTAGTAGACTGTTACAACGCTGATACTACAATACTGGACATAACCAGATTAGTAGACTGTTACAACAGTGATACTACAATACTCGACATAACCAGATTAGTAGACTGTTACAACACTGATACTACAATACTCGACATAACCAGATTAGTAGACTGTTACAACACTGATACTACAATACTGGACATAACCAGATTAGTAGACTGTTACAACACTGATACTACAATACTCGACATAACCAGATTAGTAGACTGTTACAACACTGATACTACAATACTGGACATAACCAGATTAGTAGACTGTTACAACACTGATACTACAATACTCGACATAACCAGATTAGTAGACTGTTACAACGCTGATACTACAATACTCGACATAACCAGATTAGTAGACTGTTACAACACTGATACTACAATACTCGACATAACCAGATTAGTAGACTGTTACAACGCTGATACTACAATACTCGACATAACCAGACTTGATGGGGTCCCTGGGACCCTGTTTTGAAAATTCCTAGCGGCAACACTGATGGAGTATTGGTGCGTGCAGGCGTGTGTTGTAATACTAATCAAATATCATCCCGGGGGCCGTAGATCATTCATTCGCGGGCCAGATCTGGCCCTGATGGTTTTTGGTGATTTTTCGGCAGAAAAAGGGGTTGTACTTTAACGAACTTCTCGTATGGACTTCGACTAAATGAGTCGCGGTTAAAATTACAGATACTACACATATAGGTGATGATAACTTGTGAACCCATTTTTACTACGCCATAAGATGTGGGCGTGGCATGGCGCCAAACTTTGCTCCGATTGTTTGTGGCCAAATTTCGGCGAAAAAAAGGGGGTCATAATATGACAAACTTTTCCTACGGACTTTGACCAAATTAGTCGAGGTTTGAATGACATATACTACACATATAGGCGATGATAAATGGTGAACACATTTTTACTACGCCATAAGATGTGGGCGTGGCATGGCGCCCAACTTTGCTACGATAGTTTGTGGCCAATTTTCGGCAAGAAAAAAGGGGTCGTAATTTGACGAACTCCTCCTAGGGACTTTGACCAAATGAGTTGCGGTTAGAAATGCAGATACTACACATATAGGGGATGATAAATAGTGAACAAATGTTTCTTACGACATAAAATGTGGGCGTGGTATGGCGGCAAACTTTGCTCTGATCGTTTGTGGCCAATTTTTGGCGAAAAAAAGGGGTTGTAATTTCACAAACTCCTCCTAGGGACTTTGACCAAATGAGTCGCGGTTAGAATTACCAATACTACACATATAGGCGATGATCAATCAATCAATGTTTATTTATATAGCCCTAAATCACAAGTGTCTCAAAGGGCTATGATAAATGTTGAATAAATTTTTCCTACACCATAATATGTGGGCGTGGCGTGGCCAATTTTCAGCGAAAAAAAGTGGTCGTAATTTGACAAACTACTCCTAGAGACTTTGACCAAAAGAGTCGTGGTTAAAATTACAGATACTACACATAAAGGCGATGATAAATTGTGAACAAATTTTGCCTAGACCTTAATATGTGGGTGTGGTGTGGCGCCAAACTTTGCTCTGATAGCTTTTGGCAATTTTTCGGCAAAAAAAGGGGTCGTACTTTAACGAACTTTTTGTTTGGACTTTTATTAAATGAGTCGTGGCTAAAATGACAGATACTACACATACAGGTGATGATAAAATGCAAACAAATTTTGCCTACGCCATAAGATGTGGGCGTGGTGTGGCGCCCAACATTGCTCGGATTGTTTGTGGCCAATTTTCGGCAAGAAAAAAGGGGTCGTATTTTGACGAACTCCTCCTAGGTACTTTGACCAAATGAGTCGCGGTTAAAATTACAGACCCTTCACATAAAGGTGATGATAAATTGTGAACACATTTTTCTTATGCCATAAGATGTGGGCGTGGCATGGCGCCCAACTTTGCTCCGATGGTTCGCTCTAAAACACGGAATGTTAATAACTCGGCTCCACAAATTCAGATCTTGATCCTATTTGGTAGAAACGATGATGATGATGCCTTGAAGTTCCCGATGGGTCAGTACCTATTTGTAGTGGGCGGAGTCTAGTGGCGAAAACTGCTCCTCGCCATCAACTTATCAAACTGTCTTTACTTCACTTTAGATGATCGGATCTTCCTCCAAACTGACAAGCATCTTCCAGGTCTTGGTCGGATCATGCCTTGCCTTTCATTTTCTGCCACGGACCTACAAAACCCCCAGCTTTGGGCGCAGTGCTTTGATGTGTATTCCAGTTTATTATTCCAGCCTGCAAGATGGAAGCTGCATTGCCAGGGTGAGTCCAACTGATCTTGATGAGTCTTCGTAATTCAATTTCAAACAAAGCCATTTGACTCCAGACTGACACCTCGCGTGTGGCTAATAAACTCACACTTCCTAACCGCAGAAAGCCTTGGGACTATAAACATCTCGCAGCCGTGTGTCTCACAGGGGCTGCATGATCACCCCTCCAGTCATGTCATTAACTCCCTGCTAACCCCTCACTCAGGCTTACTCTTGACATCATGGGAGGGACCACTTATCCACTCAAAGCCCCCATGCTGGGCGGCCTGTGCAAACTGCCTGATTAGTTGGCCACCCCTGTCTTGCTGTTTGCTCTGTGAGTGTCCAGTGATAGATGGGCTCATTTGTCTTTTTTGGGGGTGGGGGTCAGAGGCTTTTATTTTGGTACACTTCTGTTTACCTTTCTGCACCATTAGCACAACCACCTGCACGGCTCCTGCACCAACTTTTCTTAGGTTTGCAAATAGCAAAGCGTGAAGCGTGACCCTCAAAGTGCGGTGCATTTGACGACTGAAAATGAAAAGCTAGTGCAGCAAGGGAGTGCACAAAAAGAGAACACCCCCGATACTAAAGAACACAGGGAAAAGGTATGAAAGCTGGTGCAGCTAGGAAGTGCACAACACAACAGGACCATCAGAGTATTGGGAAGGTATGTAATACAGTGGAACCTCCATCTACAAACTTAATTGGTTCTTGAACATGGTTTGCCGACCAAGACGTTGGTCAAGTGCAAGGGTCGGCAACCCGAAACGTTGAAAGAGCCATATTGGATCCAAAATACAAAAAACAAATCTGTCTGGAGCCGCAAAAAATGAAAAGTCTTATTTAAGTGTTATAATGAAGACAACACATGATGTAAGTGTCTATATTAGTTATATTAGCCTACTATCAAAATGACTTTAAAAGTCTTATATAAGTGTTATAATGAAGACAACACATGATGTAAGTGTCTATATTAGCTATATTAGCCTACTATCAAAATGACTTTAAAAGTCTTATATACGTGTTATAATGAAGACAACACATGATGTAAGTGTCTATATTAGTTATATTAGCCGACTATCAAAATGACTTTAAAAGTCTTATATAAGTGTTATAATGAAGACAACACATGATGTAAGTGTCTAAATTAGCTATATTAGCCTACTATCAAAACGATAGTAGGCTACAGATAGAAGCAAATCTTCATTAGACAATAGAAACATTAGTAAATCAGAAGCTACTTAGAAGGTGAGATAACTCCTGGAAATTACTGGCTTTTAGACTTAGACTTTCTTTTATTGTCATTCAAATTTGAACTTTACAGTACATATTTAATGACCCAATCAAATCAACTTTATTTATAAAGTTATAGATGTGTGTGTCCAAGTTAAAGGAAACTGTCTTCTTCTAATGGATTTATTACAATCTTTGCAAACTGGGTAATGTTTGCTGTGGTCTGGAACAACATGGCACACAAACAAATATCAGACATGCAGCCAATATTACATACAGATCATGTGTCATGAGACATGCAAATATACATTATATACACGGAGGACATAAGTAAAGGATATTAAATTAGCTCTAATATAGCTACAAATGAGGCATGATGATGCAATATGTACATACAGCTGGCCTTAATAGCATGTTAGCATTGATTAGCTTGCAGTCATGCACTGACCAAATATGCCTGATTAGCACTCCAAAAAGTCAATAACATCAACAAAGCTCACCTTTGTGCATTCACACACAGCATAAAAAGTTTGGTGGACAAAATGAGACAAAGAAGGAATATTTTACATGTAAACAAACTGTTGCGTTACAGTCCACACTATGGTGGGTTCAAGAACCGCCGAAATTAGTAGGACAAAACGATGTTGACCAAATACTCATATTATGTCTAGTATTGTAGTATCAGTGTTGTAACAGTCTACTAATCTGGTTATGTCGGGTATTGTAGTATCAGTGTTGTAACAGTCTACTAATCTGGTTATGTCGAGTATTGTAGTATCAGTGTTGTAACAGTCTACTAATCTGGTTATGTCGAGTATTGTAGTATCAGTGTTGTAACAGTCTACTAATCTGGTTATGTCGAGTATTGTAGTAACAGTGTTGTAACAGTCTACTAATCTGGTTATGTCGAGTATTGTAGTATCAGTGTTGTAACAGTCTACTAATCTGGTTATGTCGAGTAATGTAGTATCAGTGTTGTAACAGTCTACTAATCTGGTTATGTCGAGTATTGTAGTAACAGTGTTGTAACAGTCTACTCATCTGGTTGTGTCGAGTATTGTAGTATCAGTGTTGTAACAGTCTACTAATCTGGTTATGTCGAGTATTGTAGTATCAGTGTTGTAACAGTCTACTAATCTGGTTATGTCGAGTATTGTAGTATCAGTGTTGTAACAGTCTACTAATCTGGTTATGTCGAGTATTGTAGTATCAGTGTTGTAACAGTCTACTAATCTGGTTATGTCGAGTATTGTAGTATCAGTGTTGTAACAGTCTACTAATCTGGTTATGTCGAGTATTGTAGTATCAGTGTTGTAACAGTCTACTAATCTGGTTATGTCGAGTATTGTAGTATCAGTGTTGTAACAGTCTACTAATCTGGTTATGTCGAGTATTGTAGTATCAGTGTTGTAACAGTCTACTAATCTGGTTATGTCGAGTATTGTAGTATCAGTGTTGTAACAGTCTACTAATCTGGTTATGTCGAGTATTGTAGTATCAGTGTTGTAACAGTCTACTAATCTGGTTATGTCGAGTATTGTAGTATCAGTGTTGTAACAGTCTACTAATCTGGTTATGTCGAGTATTGTAGTATCAGTGTTGTAACAGTCTACAAATCTGGTTATGTCGAGTATTGTAGTATCAGTGTTGTAACAGTCTACTAATCTGGTTATGTCGAGTATTGTAGTATCAGCGTTGTAACCGTCTACTAATCTGGTTATGTCGAGTATTGTAGTATCAGCGTTGTAACAGTCTACTAATCTGGTTATGTCGAGTATTGTAGTATCATCGTTGTAACAGTCTACTAATCTGGTTATGTCGAGTATTTTAGTATCAGAGTTGTAACAGTCTACTAATCTGGTTATGTCGAGTATTGTAGTATCAGTGTTGTAACAGTCTACTAATCTGGTTATGTCGAGTATTGTAGTATCAGTGTTGTAACAGTCTACTAATCTGGTTATGTCGAGTATTGTAGTATCAGTGTTGTAACAGTCTACTAATCTGGTTATGTCGAGTATTGTAGTATCAGTGTTGTAACAGTCTACTAATCTGGTTATGTCGAGTATTGTAGTATCAGTGTTGTAACAGTCTACTAATCTGGTTATGTCGAGTATTGTAGTATCAGTGTTGTAACAGTCTACTAATCTGGTTATGTCGAGTATTGTAGTATCAGCGTTGTAACAGTCTACTAATCTGGTTATGTCGAGTATTGTAGTATCAGCGTTGTAACCGTCTACTAATCTGGTTATGTCGAGTATTGTAGTATCAGCGTTGTAACCGTCTACTAATCTGGTTATGTCGAGTATTGTAGTATCAATGTTGTAACAGTCTACTAATCTGGTTATGTCGAGTATTGTAGTATCAGCGTTGTAACAGTCTACTAATCTGGTTATGTCGAGTATTGTAGTATCAGCGTTGAAACAGTCTACTAATCTGGTTATGTCGAGTATTGTAGTATCAGCGTTGTAACCGTCTACTAATCTGGTTATGTCGAGTATTGTAGTATCAATGTTGTAACAGTCTACTAATCTGGTTATGTCGAGTATTGTAGTATCAGCGTTGTAACAGTCTACTAATCTGGTTATGTCGAGTATTGTAGTATCAGCGTTGTAACCGTCTACTAATCTGGTTATGTCGAGTATTGTAGTATCAGAGTTGTAACAGTCTACTAATCTGGTTATGTCGAGTATTGTAGTATCAGTGTTGTAACAGTCTACTAATCTGGTTATGTCGAGTATTGTAGTATCAGCGTTGTAACAGTCTACTAATCTGTTTATGTCGAGTATTGTAGTATCAGCGTTGTAACAGTCTACTAATCTGGTTATGTCGAGTATTGTAGTATCAGTGTTGTAACAGTCTACTAATCTGGTTATGTCGAGTATTGTAGTATCAGCGTTGTAACCGTCTACTAATCTGGTTATGTCGAGTATTGTCGTATCAATGTTGTAACAGTCTACTAATCTGGTTATGTCGAGTATTGTAGTATCAGCGTTGTAACAGTCTACTAATCTGGTTATGTTGAGTATTGTAGTATCAGCGTTGTAACAGTCTACTAATCTGGTTATGTTGAGTATTGTAGTATCAGCGTTGTAACAGTCTACTAATCTGGTTATGTCGAGTATTGTAGTATCAGTGTTGTAACAGTCTACTAATCTGGTTATGTCGAGTATTGTGGTATCAGTGTTGTAACAGTCTACTAATCTGGTTATGTCGAGTATTGTAGTATCAGTGTTGTAACAGTCTACTAATCTGGTTATGTCCAGTATTGTAGTATCAGCGTTGTAACAGTCTACTAATCTGGTTATGTCCAGTATTGTAGTATCAGTGTTGTAACAGTCTACTAATCTGGTTATGTCCAGTATTGTAGTATCAGTGTTGTAACAGTCTACTAATCTGGTTATGTCGAGTATTGTAGTATCAGTGTTGTAACAGTCTACTAATCTGGTTATGTCGAGTATTGTAGTATCAGTGTTGTAACAGTCTACTAATCTGGTTATGTCGAGTATTGTAGTATCAGTGTTGTAACAGTCTACTAATCTGATACACTGATATTTTTTTCACACCCCTTTAATCAATGCAACATTTTCACCAAAGAACCACCATCACGTGTTATGTAGACCACAAGGAAGTCCTTTCAATGTCCCCTTTAATGCGCCTTATTACCCAGTGCGCCTTATGGTCCAAAAACCAGTGGCGTGCAGTCAGGGGAGGCAGGGGAGGCGGGGCCTCACGTGCCATCATGGAAAGAAAAAAAATGTAAAAAGAAAAAATAATAATTAAATTGTTATATGTATCCAGTGATTATACTATAAAGTTATGTTCCATTTAACTTCACTAGTTTTAGATTATTTGTATTCAAAATCGCTGAATTTTCACATTTGCCGTTCAAATACTGAGAAGAGACGGTGCGGTGAGTCACCAGCCAGTTGAGCCTCACCGTGGATTGCGCAATGACTGGGCTAACTGCTGGCCTGCTGTGCAGTGAGAGCGTATTGCTATATGAATTATATTATACATTTCCATAGTGTAGTTAGCTGAGGTATATAATGTACAGTGTATTTTGTCAACAACTGTATGTGTGTAACGTATTTCTTGTGCTGAGCAATCATAAAACGGCTGCGAAGACGCACTGTGAGGCTCGCAGTAATCCTGCCTCCTGGTGGTAGAGGGCGCTAGTGATCCCAGAGATCATTCTTGCGACTACTCGGCTGCAGAAGAAGTGACAACAAGCAGCAACAGTTAGCAGCGATCGTTTATTTTTTCCTCTCGCCTGGACTTTTAACATGGAGGATTACACATCTAAAATAAAACAGTTTTCTAAACTGGACTTTCAATGGAAGCAGGAGGTAATACTTAAAGGAAGATCTCCATCGAGACGGAGAGACTTTTAAAACTGACGAAAGATAAGGAAGACGTCTATAAACAAGTTATCGATGCTTTTGTTCAAAAGGAGCTGCGCATGGACTTCATTTATAAGTAAAAGTTAGACCATTTTAATTAAATGTGCTTTTTTGTGTGCTACAGTTTGTATGTGTAAAGTTAAAGTTAAGTTAAAGTAGCAATGATTGTCACACACACACTAGGTGTGGTGAAATGTGTCCTCTGCATTTGACCCATCCCCTTGATCACCCCCTGGGAGGTGAGGGGAGCAGTGGGCAGCAGCGGCGCCGCGCCCGGGAATCATTTTTGGTGATTTAACCCCCAATTCCAACCCTTGATGCTGAGTGCCAAGCTGGTATGAGCTTTTAAACATAACCCGTTAACTGCTGCCAATCAAATGGTGAATAAGATAGTCTTTAGGGATCATATGTTTGTAAATCTGACTGTGATGAAGTCAGTGCCTCACCAGCCATGAACCTCACCGCATGTCACTTTCAAAAACTACGGTAAAATATAGAAATGGTGTTTTGAAAAAGAGTAAACGGTGGGAAGCAACAATCCCTTTAACGCCTGACAGAGCCATACATTTTAAGGCTCTTTTCAATTAGTCAGCACTGTTTTATTTTCTATGGTATCTTAATTACCAGTGAGTGTGTTTCGTCTGAGAAGGACAACAATATTGCAAGTCATTTCCAAGAGCCTGATAAGCATGATAGGGACGTCTGGAATTTAAAGAGGCTTTGTCTCCACTCTGGCGGGCGGCTCTGAAGGGCCCGGCCCGGCCCGGCCCGTCCCCATGCCAGCAGACAGAGTGTCTTGTTGACGAGAGTGTGATAGAAATAGAGAGCGAGGAGGAGAAAGCAGGAGGGGGGAGGCGAAGAAAACAGCATGCAGGGGAGAGGTTGAGAGAAGTTGAGAGGAGAGGGAGGGTGCGGGGGGGAGGCGGAGGGGTGGAAAGGGGGGAAAGGTGGGGGG